>NC_141535.1:97525000-97542500 GCF_021556685.1 Rattus norvegicus
GGCACCACTGAGACTTGGTGTGACTGGCATGTGATAATGTTAGCAAGAATCTCAGCATGTGACTGGACAGTGTGATGAAAAATATACCCTGGGAGAGGGAAAAACAACTTACAAAACTTAATTAGTTTTTGACACTTCTTCATAAGTTATTATCTTTTCATTTGGAGCATTGCCTTGGGACATCAATACATAAGAAGAAATGAAACATTCTTATTGTAAATATGAAAGAAAGATGACTTATATTGCGCCTCTCCTCTTTACATGTCCGTTTGAATAAACAAAATCTCCTTCTGCAGAAGAGGCACTTGAGAAGATGCAAACACATGTCCTATGAATATGACACTGTCTTCCTCAGCTCGTGATTCCATCATGATGCATTATGTAAATTTGATTTTAAAAACGAGGTGGCATTCAAATAAACGTGGTGAAAATAAGGCTCTTAGATGGGCAGTGTTCAAATTATATCTCCCATTGCAATAAAGCTTCCTGTACAGCCAATGTATTTTTAATTCCTTTCCACTAAGGTTCATACCTAGAAGTGATTCACACTGATTACTAAATAACCCTTGTGAGTTGCTTAGTCTTTTGAATTTTAAAAAAATACACTTGCCCTGAGCAATGAATTTCATAAACCGGTAGCTCTCATGCTTGATGAATCAGTCTTACTTTATGCAGTGCAGTGTGGTAGAAAGCTGAGATAAGATATTCTATCCACAAGCTATTCGGAACAATTCATCAGCAGCAGCTCACTAGTCCAGCGATAATACCTGGCTTGCAGATTGTAATGACCAGATTCTGTTTTTATTTCAAACAGGAGCAATTCCGAATACAGAGGTTTTAATTTACATACATTAGTGAGGTTCAAATGTGGCAATAGCTACAAGCAAATTCACTTGCAAACTGTATGCTCGCCTTGCATAATGGGTTCCCTTTAGCAATTACTCACCAGTGAAGTGCCCAGATAAAAATGAAAACAAAGAGAGAAAAAAAATCACGATACATACACCATAGTGTGGACTAGGATAATTGCTGAACCATGGTGAAGGTCACGTTTATATCTGTTTTAGTAATGATTTCATGGACTCATCCTCTGTATTGAATTCCTCATGCAATTTTCATTCTAGTCTGTAGCATTAAACTCTTTCTTATCTGCAAATTTTCGTGAAGTTTCAATGCTAGGCTTCTATTATATGACAATGAAAACACATTATTATAGTAGTAGAAATTACTAATAGCATTTAAAGGACTGAAACACATGCGAACATCCACTAATCTTACATGTGCATGCATGTGCACATGCACACACAAATGCACTTCCCAAAACTTCCCAAATCATACCAAGTGAAACGTTGAGTAAAACCGACAGTCTTGTAATAAAATACCTCTTGTAGTTACATCACTTTCACACTGACCACAGTATTGAGCCTGAATTCCCCACAGCGTCATTATGAGACATTTTTTGCCACCTTTCTGAATCTGAAAAGCTTCCTACATTTAGTGAAGATTAGGTAATGCTGCATGCAATCAATAGCAGCTATCAATTCCGTGCCTTGTTCAGCAGAACACGTTGATTAAAGCGAGGAAGAGGGCTCACTAAATATTGCTTAAAACTGGTTGTTTCTAAAAGCCAATCTGTAGTTTAGGGGAAAATATTACTCCTAGACAACAGCAAATACTGAAATTAAGATAAAAATAAGGGTGATTTAGTTGTCATTTAATAACCATAAGGTTAATAAAACCAAGCATTGGACAGGACTTGAACACATGCACTTTGATTTTCTACCCTCTCGGTTGTTTATGGCATGAGCTTATCATTAAAACATTGAATCTCCTTTCAGATTGCTATGTTTATAATCTATCCAATGGTAACAGACACCAGTGATATTAAGGAAATATAACATTGTCTGGAGAAAAAGTCATGTTTAACTTCACATATTTATGCCAATATTGAGTTTTTAAGTTACAGATCCAAGGAAACTAAAAAGCCATTGGTCCTGCTCCTAGTCTGAATCATGCTCAGAAACACAGATGGAGTGAATATGCAACAATTATCCGGGTCTCTTGGTACTTGCATAAATACCCAGGATGCCCAGGTTGTACTGCTTTCTGGTGGCAGTTGGTTACGAAGGCACAGGTACAGGCACTTTAAGTTAGCAGGGGCACAATCTTTCCTTTCTTTGTTATCAAATACTGATAACAAGCACACTGCCTTTGCCTGGGGGAAGCCTTTATTAGGACACCATTCAATAAACGAACATTAGGTAAGTTAAGAATGATGAGAAACTGGAAAATAGAAAAGAAAAAATAATAATATATTTATCAAGCTTTTTAGTGTATTAGAATACTTTGTCTTTCTAACCAGTTATAAGAATATTGTCAGGAGAAACAGCACTAACTTTTTCACTTTAAGTTACAGAGAAGAAATTAAGTACTTGAAGTTTTAAGAACTACTTGGTGTTGTGGTGCTAAAGACACTATGTTAAAGTGCTTAGACACTTTCTTCTGGGAAGCATCAACCACTGGAGGATTGTGTACTTGCCTTATCATGCATACTATTGCTCCTACTCCCTCTCCTGTACCACAGATGAAACTGGGCAATATGTTGTTGAAGACATCTTGGCATGCATTAAGAGCACCAAAGATGGAGATTCACCCCTAACAAATTCGGTCTATGATATGGGAGTCAAAACACACATTACACCATAGTTTCTCTAAAAGAGACACTTCCTAATGCTGGCCTGTAATAAGAAATCATATTCAATCTGTTTCATATCTTTGTGTATAAGCATGTATAAGTCTCCTGATGCCATTGCTCTGTAAAGGTACAGCCATTGCATACTATTTTCTCCCTAAAGTGTTTCAAACATTGTAATGATATGTCAGCTGGCTTTCTTATGAGGAAGTGAGGTCATTTCTGCCTTTCACCTTTTGATATGATTGGCATTATTTCCCAATATATGTTGTCCACTCTAGTCATTAGATGTACTGCCCTACCCTATTGGTAGTTGAACCTTTAGGTTCCCAGCCTTTGAGAGCTCTAAGAGCTTCTCAGTGCAATTGTATTTCTTTCTTGCTTTTGGGCTCCATATAAGATCTTCCTTGTCTTTTGTCCTTCCAGAATAATCAATTGACCTAGTATTTCACTAAATGTTTCAATACCCATGTGGAAATGGTTGGTTCTCCAACTTTGAACAAAGGTCCTTACCAATAGGTGTTGGTGAGTATACGTGAACCTGAATGTAAAAGAGTAAGCCTATAACTACCTAAACCAGTGCATGTTAGACAAGCTAGAGGACTCAGAAACCTTTGTCTAGACCTTCACTTAAATATCTAAATTTATTTTGTTATAAAGATTACACAAGTTTTAAACTAGCATAGCTGTTCTTTTTCATGGTAACCTTTTTACTTTATTTTCAAATACAAGGAAGACTGCTTTTTTTCCCCCTTGTACTTTAGCTAATCATTTGTCTTTCTGGTATCAGTGTTCTTGCAGCTGCATACACCCTGTCTTCCGTTTTCCTGAAGACCTGAAGAGAAGTTGGAGAAAGCTACCTCTTACTTGAGTCTCTGCTACGGGGTTAGCGGCCAAGCAGACACAACAGACTATAAACATATCCACAGAGACGGCATCAGCCATTGAAAAACTTTTCCTCTGCTCAGGAAGAAGAAAGAAGAGTCCTGTGCTAAGTTCTATTTTAATAATATCTGAAGAAATTATAGAATGATTTTGCTACACACACACAAAATCACATAAACTATATTCATGAAACTCTGTCTTTGAATAAAACTATAAATGAGCAGAGAGTCTTTTGTGGCTCTTCGAAAAGAAGAGTGGTGAATGGTAAAAATGAAGCGTGGGAATGATTATAGTCTGCACTGAACACTATTCCTGCTTGATTTTAATATTACAGCATAGAATCTACTGTATTTATAGTATAATTAGTCACATATGTTCAGGGCCAAAATCTGTAATCATCACTGGAGGGTACAGAGGCCTTGAGCAGAAGCAATCTGTGGCCGTACATGATGGAGAACTTGCCAAAGCATCCTTTCGTGAATCCTGGCTGTGGTGTTCTTCTCAACTGATAAAAGCATGAGGAACCCCTTATGATACTAAGCTGTGGAACAAGCCTGCCTGTGCAACAAGACCCACTTTAGAGCTTTCAGCTGATGAAGTGAAAACTCACTTACTCCTAGCACTTCAGAAAATGCTGGCCTTGGAACAGCATCAGCTCAAAGCATTTCCAACTTGGAAGTCATTATAGTTAATACATGTATTTAGATTGGGGAGGGGGGTGTCTTGCTTTGCCAAATGCAGTTCCAAGCACACATTTATAGCAGAATCAGAAAGCTGTGAAATGTTGTGTTTTTACTAGCTAGAGTGGCGCACTGTCATAGGAAACAGGTCCATTAAAACACTTAAAATGCTATTTGGGTTCATGACATAGAAGAGAAGGGTCCAGTGCACATCAGGTCAGGTTTTCTTGTTCAAGAGAATCAATTTGAAGTGGAGTGCATTAATTACTTCAACTGTGACATCAAGGGAGCTTTCCTAATCAAAATAATCGCAGACATTCTTAAGTATCACGTTTATTTTCTTCATATTTAGTGTTTTATTTGACTTTTCAATAGTAATCTCACTACTAACCACAGTAGTTGCTGGGAAAGGGATTTTAAAAAATGAGAAAGTCTACAAAAGGGAAAGGGAAAAAGACACACAATGAAAATACAGCAATCTTTCTCAGAGTCTTTAAAAAAAGAGTTAGTCTTCAATGAGTCCAACTTGACTGACAATTACATCAAATTCAACTGTGTTTAAGGATTGGGGATCTTCAGAAAGGAGGAAACGTGTAATTATTTTCACAGGAGCCCCTCAAAATTGACCTCTGAGGATTATAGAGGCTGAGAGCAAATAAAATGCATTTTAAGTGAGTTTGTTTCTAAATATATTCATTTGCACAGAACACTCCATTTTGTTTATAATTTGAAATTAAATGGGAATTATGCTAATGTAGTTTATTTTTTTAAAAATTATTCTTGCAATAAAAAGACCATCTCTCATTTGAAAAATCAACAAGTACATATACCTGGTTTAAAATATGTCAAGTGCATATAGTTTAGATATAGACTGGTCTAAATTAATTTTAATTTATATATGTATTAATTTAGTTTATATATGTATTAATTTATATATGTATATATATGCCAGAAATCTATATTATTTCATTCTCCTCCAATAATTTTTTTTCTATTCCCCCACTCTCGATCACTATTTCATTCCTAATTAAAGGCAGGGAAAATTCTCCATTCCTTGGGAGGTGACACACTTCCCCATCATTCTGTGCTTTGCAGGAGGTGAAGTGCCCAGTAATGCTCATTGTTATCACACGGTTACAGTGTCCTGAGAGTATGGACAAGTTATTAGGTCAGACACTAACTTCCTAAGTGGAAAAATAATGTGTGTTCTTTGTGAGCTCCTCAGCAATGGCTGAAGTCAGTGCTAATTAAGGCCCCATGGCAACATGGCTCCAGAGAGGTCGGTGACTTCTTTCTGACGCCTAAACCTTGCTCCACACTCAAAGGAACTGCCCCTAATCTGAAGCGATGTGATGTAGAGCTGGCCTTTCAGATCCACCGTATATTTAAAGGAAAATGACAGTTAATGGCAGGGGTGTCAAGAAAGAGCAGATGGAGGAGCTCCGAGAAATGTCACTTTGCAGCTAAGTTTACCTGCAATTAGTTATTGTGTTGCAGAAGCAGGGGACAATGGAGCCCTGGGCACCATTTTTAGGACTTTGGTCCTAAACTGCTTGGAAGGACAATGTTCATCAGACAGTCCCTGGGATCGACAGCTTCTTCCAAACTAAGTGGCATCTGTACTCATTAGGGACCAGCTCCAGACTTCCCTTTCCCAAAGCATTGCTCTGGCCTCGTGGTCTTCTAGAATTATTAGACCACAATGGTTTTACTGATTATAATAATAGGAACACAATAATAAATTCAGGATAAAGAACATTCTGTTACATTTCTTTATGGGAATAAGTCACTGTGGTGATTAATCTTGGAGTCAAATTTTTTGCCCCTTGAGGCACAGAGCTTGAATAACATTCAAAGGAAACTCAAATAACATTCAAAGGAAAAACCCAGATTTATTGTGAGTTAGTTTTCATAGATACCTGTACTGCTTTCTAATTACTTGAAAATTGTTTGACTGGTGGGCTCAAATACTTTCCTTGCTTTTGTTTTTTAATTTCAACTAGTTCTTCCTACATATCAGCACTTCGTCTGCATGCTGTGAATGGACACTATATGTCCCACAAGACTTCTTGTTGCTATTATTATGCTCCATAATCATTTTTCATACTTCAACAGCTAAGGATGAATCAGAGTCCTGACTTTGAGCTCCAGGTTTTATAAAATTTGCATAAAAAACAAATGGACACTATGGCACCAGGCTTGTAATCAAGTCTTAAAGTCTCTTACAAAAATAGATTTCAAGCTTAAAAATTTTTTCTGCAGGTATTTTTTAAGGCTTCAGGGTTATGTAATTAAAAGCTGCTTATCAAAGTCAGGGCGCCTATTCATACATTATAGGATATATTTATTGAATGGTATTCAGTCTGTATAAAAACATTTTTCATGTGAAAACAGTAAGGTTTAGTGCATACTAAAACTTGTACATTGTTGTATACAAGAAAGATATAAGAGGAGTGAATACACAAAATTGTGGTACATATACACAGTGGAATACAACTGAGCTATTAAAAACAGTGACTTCATGGAATTCTTAGGCAAATGGATGGAACCGGAAAATATCATCCTGAGTGAGGTAACCCAATCACAAAAGAACACACATGATATGTAATCACTGATAAGTGGCTATTAGCACAAAAGCTTGGAATACCCAAGATACAATTCATAGGCCACATGAAGAAGAAGGAAGACTAAAGTGTGGATGCCTCAGTACTTCTTAGAATAGGGAACAAAACACTCACAAGAGGAAATACAGAGACAAAGTATGAAGCAGATATTGAAGAAAAGGCCATGTTTTCACAAAGAAAGGCAGAGACTGCCACACATGGGGATCCATCCCACGTGCAGTCACCAAACCCAGTCACTATTGGGGATGACAAGAGGGGCATGCTGACAGGAGCCTGACATAGCTGTCTCCTGAGAGGCTCTGCCATTGCCTGACAAATACAGAGGTGAATGCTCGCAGCCAACCATTGGACTGAAAACAGGGTCCCTAATGGAGGGGATAGAGAAATGACTGAGGTAGCTGAGGGGGTTTGCAACCCCATGGAAGAACAACAATATCAACCACCAGACTCCCTACCTGGAGCTCTCAGGGACTAAACCACCAACCAAAGAGTACACATGGAATAACCCGTGGCTTCAGCTGCATATGTAGCAGAGGATTGCCATGTTGGGCATCAATGGGAGAAGAGATCCTTGGTCCTGTGAAGGCTCGATGCCCCAGTGTAGAGGAATGCCAGGGTGGGGAGGCAGGAGGAAGTGGTTGGGTTGGGTGGGGAAGCACGCTCATGGAGGCAGGGATGGGGGGAGGGGATAGGGGATTTCCAGAGGGGAAACCGGGGAGAGGGATAATATTTGAAATATAGATAAAGAAAATATCCAATAAAAAAGAAAAAAGACAGATATATACTAATTATAGAATAGAACTCAAGATACTAGAGTTCATTCATCCCACAGTATTCATAATACAGAGTTGAAGTTGTAGACCCACTGAGAAGTTGCACTGCTTCCTCTAACAACACACAACCCAAAGATTAGCATCCTGTTTCCTGTGTTCTCAAACCAGCATGATTTTTCCTTCTTAACCTAGGTTCAGAAATTATCACAAAACAATTCCTAAATTGAACATAAAAACACATATCTTCAAATCTGACCTACGGCTTTGGTATTCCTTCCATTTTTAAAGACCTTGTCAAACTGCAAACGAATAGTCCTAATTACAGAAAGAGCTTCTTATTTTAAAACACAGAAAATCTTCTATTTTCATGTAGCTAGAGTGTTTCTCTATTCCCCAAATTGAACATATCCAACCAACATGTACTTTGGAAACAGATAATGAGACTTGCACAAACAAGTAATTCAGAAAAATACTCCCTTGCTGACTAAAAAGTACTTGATTGAATACCAAGGAAAAGACATATTTTTTCCCAAGGTGAAGAGGAAAAACTTTTGCATTATTTTTAGCCCAATGTTTTGTCAATTTCTTTCTAATTGTCATTGTTTTAGCAATATTAAATATTAAGCAGAAGAACTTATCAAAATTGTTTTTATACCAGTCCTTATAAGAAACAGTCTAACAACAAGAGTTTCTTTTTTAAATCTGCATGACAGATGCCTCTTGGCCCCTTTAAACATTCATTTCGTGTTGAGTTGCTATTACTCAACCAAGGAGGACACAGCCAACTATCCCTCTATATGCTCGTCAGGCTGGGGAGATGCTCAAACTTTCTCTTGGGAATTCAAAAGGTAGTAAGCCTCTGTGGCTGAAGAATTCCAGTCTGGAGATTACGGTGCTGAGTGTTAAGGAACTGTGTCCCACAGCACCTCCTCCCAAAACACACAGTCAACAAAACAGAGGGCTGCCACTAGTCCCACAGGCCTAGAACTATATAGTATACAGTTCTTTCACAGCAATTACTTGTTGATTCTTTAGTAGAGAATCAAAAATAGTTTTATTAAATTAATAGTTTCAAACCTTGTTATCAGTTTGTTCATTTTATGCCAATATATTTTTAATACAAATAGGTGACACATCTAAATGAGAATATATATATATATATATATATATACATTTTACATTTTTTGTTTATTGTGAAATGCGGTTGGTTAACTTTTCAATAATATTATTTTAATAACACCTTATTGTCATTCTTGGTAACAAGTATGGTAGGATGGTGTTGGACCAGAACACTTAGCTCGTTGTTTTTCAAATGTGACATTTTGTTAAATTCCTTAATGTATGTATCTAGGATGAAAACAGATATAATGATAGCCACTGAAATATAGATGTGATAAGGGTCAAGTTAATAGAATTTATCAAAACTGTCACAAGGTAAGAGATAAACAAGTTATTATTATTGCTTACTTTAGAATCCTGAACAATTTTTTGTGTAAAGTATACTTCCTGGACCACTTAATTATACAGAAATAATTTATTAAAATATATCCAGATGTACAGGACAATTTTCTATAGTACCCTAGGATGCAAATATAGATAAGTATCAATAGAACAACTCTTGGATTTTGAAATACATTATCAAGTAATGAGGAAAGGATGCTTTAGGGGTTGCTGGTATGCCACACGAAATCAAATCTGAAACAAATTCAAGTCATGTGGGTCATTTTAAGTGGAATTCTATTATATACTTACACAGACAACTGATGTCTCAGAAGATGTTTGGGAAGTTGACAATTTCTCTGTGCATATGCACATACATGTACACAGTATATAATAGGCTAAAATGATATTACTTGAATAGACTTATTATTTTAAGGATATGATGATAGTTTCCAGTTCCATTAATAGCACAGAAATTAAACTTTGAAAACCCTGACAAACCAATAAAGATAATTCAAATCTCAAATACACAAATTGAAGTGGACATTTGGTAATTACCTAACTAATTTGATTAACTGAGTTGAGTAAACTAGATACTTATGAACCATGATCTGTGTTGATCCTGAATGCTTACTTTGACTGCATAAATCAATTTAGACTGGTTAAATGCTAAATGTACTGTCTTCATAGCATAAGGTGAAAATGAGATTCTGTTGTCATTTTGCTATTTTCATTAAAGTAGAAAGCTAAAAAGAATTGCTTACAATGATATTCATTTGCTTATTTCCTGACAAAATACTGTTTTTGCACAGCAGAGTCTAGAGGCTCACTCGTTATCCATGATAATTTTGTGCTATGAGTCTCCATTAGAGCACTTCAAATAAATGTTTCTTTCTAATTGCACTATTATGTTACAATCAAAAGATGGAATTTAGCCAAAATGTTTATTTACCATCTTGTAGACAGTCAAAACAGTCTGTTGATGCATTCTTCAATATTAATTCCTACTCACCCACGAGTGGATTTAGGCCAAAAGGCTTGATGGCTCTTTTGAGAACTTCTATATGATTATGTGTTAGTTTAGTCTGATAAGAACCAATAGCCAGACCTTAATAGAAGTCACTTAATATCAACTCAGCTGATTTCTTTGTCTACCCACAGATTTGTACATAAATACTCTAGATGCTAGCTTTCCAGTATGTGAAATAACACACTAGTGTGAAATAAATGTTTTCATGAACTATTTTATTGGAGTACTCAATTTAGTCATCGAGGAAATGTAGACAACAGGCTAGCATGATCTGATAGATCCCATAAAAGAGTATACAGCGCAGCAATAATGATCAAGTTAAAGTGCTCACTTTTAGGCTCTAGACCTTATGCTTCTATTTTGAATATTTTTTTCTTTTTTTATACAATGAACTTTAAATTTTGCTCTTTATCATGAACTAAGATTATGTGAGATTATATTATATACGCATTTAATATAATAATTGACATCAGCCACCACTGATTTGGAAGAATTTCTGTTTCTAACAGAAAACAAACAAAATGGGGTTATCAAAACCAAGAGCCAAGGTGCAAGACTGGAGCAGAAAAACTGATAATTAAAGAATAAAATTGAATGTGTAATTGAGATTCACATTGTATGATGCAGGAGACACCATGAATGAACCACTGATGAAGGATATATATGTCATAGAGTATTGAAGAGAGAAAAGGACAATAGCCTACAAAAAGACACAAAGAGGTAAAAGGCAGGAGACGAAGAGGAGAAAGAGGGAAGATGGTAATATTGTGTTTATAAAACATGAACAACACTGCAAATAATACTACAAGATCATGGGTCTTGGTTCATGTTAGGAATGAAGTTATTGATAAAAGGTAGGATTTCCCAGCCAGGATCAACTCTCTATGGTACTTTCTAGTCTGATGTGATTGCTTCCTGAGAATACTCCAAACTTCTTGTTCTTCAACGATCTTGATAGGTACAACCTCTGTACTATCAGGTAGGTCATTTATCCTGAAAATTCTCAATTTCCTTATTTTGAAATGGGGAGCCTGATAATTCCAAAAGCATATGTGTACAGTGTGCAGGTAAAACATTAATGTCCACACATCTAATTCAGGGAAGGTCTGCTAGCAACATCACCATCATTGCTAACAGTAGCCTTTTCTTGGGCCTACTTCATGCTTCATATTCATGTAGGCTATGTTTTAGCTAAACTATACTCATGTCCTTTCCAGTATACCCAGAAGTTTTCAAACTCAAAGCCTTTGTTTACCATACTTAACTTTGGAGGCTCATGACCTCATCACATTCTTCTCTCAATGCTGAAATCTTGGCCACACTGAAGTTCTCATATCCCAATGTCCTTCATTTTGCATTGGTTTTTATTATGTCACTTTTTCTAGGCTCCCATCACCTTGTTTCTAGTTTATCTCATGACACTTCATTATAGTCATACATTTCCCACCCTTAAGCTGTATATGAAATGTAAACTGAGATGCAAAGACAGTTTGGGGGTTGGACTCTGTCCAATAACATGACAATAAAATGTCGTTTAATTTTTACTGAATTAAAAGCAGTTAAATATAGGATGTATAGTATTTATATACAGTGGTTATGTATGGTATTTACAAGAAAAGATACATATAACCCTAAATTAATAGACTTGACTTATGGCAAAATAAACATATTGGTCATTAGATTTTTCCATTAAATGACAAACAATCATGCTATGATTGGTGACTACAAATAAATGTTGTGCCTTGAACTGTACTCCATCATGGTAAACATTGTTCTGAAGCTTTTGCACTCAAATATGATGAACTATGTTTTTCCCTGCTAAGGTTTTTTAGCTTCCAAATTGAAGTTCACGATCCATGACAGTACTTTCATGTCTGAGAATGTTATGTCAAATTTTGTATCAATATGTATTAATTTTGATATTTTACATTAAAACTTTATTATATCTTACAAAAACACAGTAGGGAGCATGGGAATATAACTCAACATTAGAGTGCTTTCCTTCTGACACTCATGGTCTTGGATATATCCCTATGTGTCATTTAGCTGGGACATAGTATTATCTTACATATTTCCTATTTTATATAAATTGGCTTCCAGGGGTTATTAACACAAAACCCGGATTCTAAAACTCATCATATCTAAAATAGAAATATCTATAAATTTGACATGTTTAACATATTTATTTATAACATCACATTTCTTTGTTCTCTATTTCTAAATATCTGACACCAAGCCTTTCTATGAATTGCTTCAACAGTGAGTTTGTGGTGACCAAATATCTGACTTGAAGTCATTTTTGCACATGTACATGTTCTGTATGATGCTTGTAGCATTCCCTGGTGAAAATGAGAATGAGGAAAGAGAATGCCAAACAGAATTTTGTCACTGATTCCCAATGGCCCAAAAATGGGAGAAGGGGTGGTTATCATGGAAAAATAACCTTTTCCCCAGTATATCATTAATGTCTATAGTACAGTTAAAGGTGCATAATCTAGAATAACAGTGTTTTTCAAATGTTAGTTTTATTCCTAAGATATAGGAACTCTATAAATCTATAAATAGAAAATCTCTCCAAGCCTTCATTTCAGCACCTGAAGCAGAGAAATCAAGTCACCACCAGGATTATTTAGGGAATTCCATGAGTTCAAGAATCCAAGGCAAATAAATATTTGCTTCTGTTATTATCTTTGGCAAGTCGATTCAGACTCAGTCAAAATCTGCATGGATATTTTTTCAATACAGAAGGATAATATATGCACAGAAAGTAGAGAACATGCAAGCCAAATACTCACTTGCCTCAGAACTTTCTACATAATTGATAAAACCATGACACTTTATTCTAAACCCTGAAAAATTGCCTCATTTCTCCACATTTGTTGACCCCGTTGCAATTATTTCTACGGTAATATTATTCATTTTTAGTTTTTACTAGATGCTCATAGTAGAAAATGCTAGTTTATACTTTATAAAAATATTTATAAAATATTTTCAAAATATCTAGACTATTACAAATAATTTTAAGATATAGACTTGTCAATTATTCAGGTATTAGTCCATGTAAATAAAATTTACTGGATTTAATATGGTAATGCCTCATAAATATTCCATTATTCATTATAGAAAACTACTTAAAAGAGAAACAACTTTCCCTTGCAAATTTCTGTAAACAAAATTCAGTATATTTAATATTTTGATGATTAAAAATTTGGTTAGTTTGAACAAATAAAACATTAATATTTCATCAGATTTTGTCTAGATTAAAAGGTAGTATTAACATTGAATGATTGGATTTATTACAAATAAAGAAAGCAGACTAATATTACCTATGATTAATTTACTTCACATTTTTAATTTGTTGAGTTTTGCAATATCTCAGACCAAGTAAATACATCAAGGTAGCATAATTAGAATATTTATGGTCACGTTCTGTTTGAAGTTGAATAGGCTGGAAATTAAAGACTAAATCCAATCTAGTGTTTTGATATATTAAAATATAAAAAAATCGCTTACTTTTTTTGGAAAAAAATTGTCAGTATGCTTAAGAATGAATATATGAAAGATGGTCATTTTGCTAATTACAAACAGCTCAGGTGTTAAATGTCATAGACGTTAACTTTTTAACAGTGAACCAGCAGTATTCTGTTGTACTTTTTTTACTGCCCTCAAAATAATTACAGAGTGGAGCAGGAACTGTCATTCATGGCTTTCTATTCCATTGTGTGAGGAGAAAAAGAAAATAGTGGACTGCACATTAGCACTTCAGCCAGTGACATGAAAGATTCAGATGTATATTAAATCTCACACATGACTACCTTTCTTTATTAAGGTAAAAAATACTTGCTTACATACATTAGGTTCTGGTGCTTGTTTGACACCTACATTAATATTGATAGCCTATGAACATTTATTTTCATAGTTCCTAAGTCAATAAGTAGAATAAACATTGCAAAATTAGGTAACAGAAATGGAAAGAAATAGATAAAACACTCTTAAATCTAAAATTATTAGTAGTAAGAACGCCCAATATTGCTAGGATTTTTAAAAATATCAACCCAACAGCAATATATCAAGAGGCTTACACAGCTGTGACTATAATCTAGTTCCATTTGTCAAACAAGAAATTTGATGAAGAAAGATTCTACCAAAATCGGGTACATGAGCAATAATAAGATGATATTATGTGAATAAGAGATTGATGTGTTTAGAAGCTTGGTTCTTACCATTCTATTATTTCATCTTTTATATATTATCTTCAAGGACAAAGGGAAATTTCCAAGGAATAATTCCCCATGAGGGTAACAGCACATTAGGTGTCCACATGATAATTGTGACAATGGAGAATACCAAGATATTGTGTTTGAAAATCTGAAACATCATCCTGAAAACAGGCAGGATCTTGGAATTTTTGTCAGAGAAGTTGTTTATTTTCTTCTAAAATATCAAAAAATTGTAAAGCCCTTTTACTTCAAGGCAATGTCTTGCTTTCATTAATAACTAAATATATTCCAACGATGGATATTTGAGGTAGGTTTTGAAGTATCTAATTTTTGCTATAGTAGTAAACAATACTATCATGAACTTAGATTATGCAAAGACTTTGTATATTACACAAAGACATGGTAAATAGACCTTTCATATTTGCTATGAATAAGGAGAGAAATGAAGCATTTTTTAAAAAGGAAATACTGTGATCTATTTTGTTGCTAATGCTTAAATATAAATGCATTGCAATTTTAAGAATCAAGCCATTGTTAATGTCCTGATGTGCCATCATTTAGCTGAAACAAAATGGCCAAAGACATTGTAAAATAACACTTCAGGGGTGGTTCTTTCCCAAGTTAGATGAGCTAAAATAGTCTAAAATAGTTTTATGGTCATTAAAATAGACCATAAAAGTCTTTCTTTCTAGCAGTTGGTAAAAGAAGAGTCAGATAAAAGTGATGTCCTTAATAATAATCATCTCTGTTAGATTTATGTTGTTGTTTATGTGAGTTCTGGAAAGGAGTGCCATTTCAGACTTGCATCTACAAGAGAAGCCCTTCCATAGGACAGGTACTGAAAAACAAAGGCAGGAAGACAACATCTTTCTGTGCTTCTCTAATGCTGTTTGTGCCCCCTCTAACAAGATGTTTGTAAAGAAAAGATGTATAGGAATGAGTAGCATTGAAGAATATCTTGAACTCTAGTGCCTGGGATGTTCAGAGCATTAAAGTTGACTAATGAATGTCAATGATGCCCTTGAAAAAGATAAAGGGTCATTTTAACAAGTAATGAAACTGCTGAGATTATGTGAGAGGCATACTCTTCTTCACCCAGGGGTCACTTCTATGCTTAACAAAGTGATGTAAAATGAACTGTTTTCATAAACAGATGGTCTTTAGATAATGGTTTGTACTTTTTAATTTCCTTTTTGGCAGTACATTATGCCAAATGTCAGCCGTGTCAATAGTCTTCATTAGGCATTGCCTGATATTGCAGGGATGATTCCTACAGACATCCAGCTGTTTCTCAACTCAGTATTACATATTGGAAGTAGATAAGAGTATGAAAGCCCAGAAAGATAAAAAAAAATCGATATTCTCAATCAATGGGAAGCACGTTATATCAAATTCCCAAATTAAAAGAGGGAGGTTTCAAGTATTCTTTATTTCTTTCCTTATTTTTCTTTTCATCTCTTTTGAATTTCCACCTTTCAATGGCAATCTTTTAAACACACTAACTCCAAAACCCCTTTTGTTGCTAAACCTTCTTATTAACAAGGAATAAGTGATGCTCCATTTACAGCAGTTTCAATTCATAGAGACTGCATGTGGCCTGTCTGAGCACGGACAGACAGACCATACACTGCAGAATAACTAAACCTATAAATCTCCAGAAATCCCTCACATCTCTTATGTTTACTTTAGGCTGCTGATGAGCCTGTTGGGCTCTGGACAGCGGAAATTACAAGCGCTCAAGCTCTAGAAGGCTTGGCAAGAAGAAGCTAGAAATACCAATTGGAGGAAAAGAAAACGTAACTGGGTCTTCATATCCAGCTTTGGCTCCCATTCACATAGTTGAGATTGCAGCAAGTGAGATGGAAATTCCATCGAAATGAAATAAATTGAGTTCAGAAAATCCTACCTGGGCCAGTAGTAATGATGCCTAATATTAAACATTTAAACTATACTCCACACACTTTATGGAATTGGACTAAATTTAACAGTGTTATTCAGTTACTTATATTCTGTGAAAACTTTTACTCTTAGCCTGTGATCACTGTCCTACCATCTGTATTACCAGAAAAATCTCCTAGTAATCAATAAATGTTGGAAGCCATTGCAGTAATTGCTAACAGGTAAGGAAATGCCACTAGAAATATTTTATAGTCACGTGTTTAAACATCACTGGAAATTTGCTCATAGCTACTGCCAAGGGAAGGACTTATTTTTAAAATATATTCTACGCAGTGATAAAAATTTAGTAAGACAAAAATATTCTACTCAAATTATGTATCTACAGTGCCAAAGGAATCAAGTAAAAAGGCCAAGTCCACGATGCCCATTCTCTTTAGTCTGGCTACTCCTTAGAAGTCGTTAGTTTTTAAAACCAAGTTAACTTTTTTTTATTTTGAAAGTAGTCATATGACACACATAAGCAATGGTATTTTTAAAATGAAGCCAGACTTTGTGACATACACCAGCAGTTCTAGCTACTTGGAAAGCTGAGACAGATTGAAAATTCCAGGCCTGCCTGGGCAATGTAGTGAGAATTCACCTCAAAACTAATATTTTCTTAAAGTAGGGTCCAGCCATGTGGTAAAATTCTTACCTAACATGCATAATGCCTTTGGTTCAAACCTCAGCACCCTATACTGAAGGAAGAGCATGAGAAGGGGAATGGGAAAGAAATAGAATTCCTATGACGAAAAGGCTGTATCCAACACCTCAGATTTGTTAAACCACACCAGTTCCTATGAGATCACATTCAGTAGCAAGAAAAAACAAGTAAATGATAATATAACAATCTACTGAAGGAGCTGAAGGGCTTTGCAACCCCATAAGAACAACAATACCAACCAACCAGAGCTCCCAGGGACTAAACCACTACCCAAAGAGGACAGACCCATGTCTCCAGCTGCATAGATAGCAGAGGATGGCCTTGATGGGCACCAATGGGAGGAGAAGCACTTGGTTCTGCCAAGGTTGGACCCCCCCCAACCCCCAGTGCAGAGGAATGTCAAGGTGGGGAGACGGGAAGGGGTGGTTGGTTGGGTGGGGAAAAGGGGATAACCTTTGAAATGTAAATAAAAAATATCCAATAAAAAAAGAATGACTCCTGGAATATAGTTGGAGATATAAGTAAGCCTTAAGAAGCGGACAGAAGAAAATAAA
>NC_141535.1:99200000-99312500 GCF_021556685.1 Rattus norvegicus
TTATAGGGTTTTAATTTAAAAAACTAACAACTACAAATAAACATCATGCCTTATCAGGATTTATAAGGCAGATTTTCAAGTCTATGCATGATAGAATACTAAAGGATGTGCTATTTCTCATGAGCACAGTTAGTCTGATTCGGCTAGCAATTCTTTTCTTTGCTCTCTACTGACAAAGACATGGTTGGTCATGCAACAGCTTCAAGTTATTGGCTAAATCCTGCTGGTAAGTACTCCCAAACGTATATTGTAGAGGTCAATAAAGGACATTCATATCTCTATATTTAAATCCTATTTGTCAGACACTTGGGTATGTAATTGTGAAATTTTATCAAGCTATATGCTTATGCTTTTCTGTATCTATATTATACTCAATAAAGAGTTTTAAATATTAACCTATTGTGAGACTATATCTTAAAGAAATATCTCTAGCAACTGGAAGCAGCACGTGTGAAACATCTTCTATTAATGTTTTCCTATTGTTTGTCTGTATCATTACAGGCAAAGTCTGCAGGAATGTTTCTTAATCCTCACTATTATTCACTAGGGAGGTCTATACTATAGTAAAATAGATCATTTAGTATATCCCTAAAAATATTTTACATGTATGGCTGGGGAAAGAAGAAATTATTTAAATGATCCAAACTATTTTCAGAAGAATTCTATGAGCCTCGATTTTTGGATTTCCTGATTCTATACTTATATTTATGTATTTATATTATATATGTACATATCTTGGAAAAAGATTAGGGAAGAGAAATACATAGTTATACATAGTGGCTTGAGGACATGACAATCCCTTTATGGCATCTACAGGGAGCTCTAATTCAGAAGAACTCTTTTGGTGGCAAAGGCTTGGTTTTTTAATGCCATCAAAGTTATCAAATTCTAGGAGAAATATTTGAGTCATACACACATAGTATAATCCTGCTTCGCATTAACATGTGAAACAAAATTCAACCCAAATTTGTATGATATATTAAGAAAAACGTGAAATTGTATCAATGATTGTCAACAAGGAGAAAATTTTAACTGCCAACTATAACCAAGGGGACACTAGACAATACAGAGATACTTATGACAGTATCCTACTGCCCATGATGATTTGCATGAATACATATAACTTCTTATAGAAGTTGGAAGCTGATATCTGGTATTTTCCTTAACTGCTCTGTTTTCATGCAGTACCCTCATTGATATGGATCTTGGTGATTAGAACAGACTGGCAGGCCAGTGAACTTTGGGTTCTTCCTATTTCTGGCTTCATTAGAGACATGATTCCCCCCACCACACACACACACACACACACACACACACACACACACACACACACACCTTTTATGTTGTGCTCAGATTTGAATTCAGGTCTCAAACATTCAAGGCCACACTTATTGACAAAACTATCTCTTAGCCCCTACAGTAGATTTGATACAAAAGTTTACATTTAAAATAGGTTTCTTGTGTTTTCCTGTATTCATAGATCTCTGAAATCACTGTAGTTGACCAAGTAATGTACCATAAGATTCAAAAGAACACTATCAAGTAAAATGATATCAAGGTAGTTTTACAGGTCAAGAGTATAAATTATATCTGATCAGAGCTTGCAACTGATTCAAACTTCTGGGATGAGCTTGGTCTTTTAGAACATTCAAATGTAAGTAATGAACTTCTCTAAGCAAACTTTTGTGGAGCAATCACTGCTATCAGTTTCCTTTTTTAAATTCTTTATTGGTTATTTTATTTATTTACATTTCAAATGTTATTCCCTGTCCTGGTTTCTCCTCTGCCAACCCTCTCTCCCATACTTCCCTTCCCACTGCTTCTATTCAGGTGCTCCCACACACACCCATCCACTCTCACCTCACCTCCCTAGCATCCCCCTATGCTGGGACATTGAGCCTTCACAGGACCAAAGACTTACCGTCTTACTGATGCCAAATAAGGCTATGTTCTGCTACTTACGCAGCTGGAGCCATGGGTTCCTCCATGTGTATTCTATGGATGGTGGTTAATGATTACAGTGAACATCAATCATTCAACCACTCACTCCTATCATTTATACCTAATGTATGTAATCATTAATATTAAATTCTGTCCATACTTTTAAAGCCTTTTTTCTTTAATTTTTTCTTTCTATGCATATGCATACTTGAGTTTATAGGCACCATGAGTGTGCAGGAACTCAAGGGGGCCAGAAAAGGACAATGGATCTCCTGGAACTGGAATGAGAAGCAGCTGTGAGCTACTGTGTGAGTGCTGGAACTGAATCCAAGGGTCCTCTCTCCAGAATCTATGAGTAATTTTAAATATACTTTACTTGTGCTGCATTTTAAAATATCTATTTCCTTTAGTATTAGTTATTAAATTAATATTGTCACACTAGTATGACATTGCTATGTCACAAAGTATTACACTGTTCACTTTTAATATAATTTTAATTTTAAATCTTCTTCCTTGCATTGCTGGCAACAAAACATAGGATCCTAGGCATTCAATGTAACTTCTCTACCACTTGGCTATGTACCAGCCACCACTGGCACTCTGTTATTAACTAGAGAATCTTAAATACTTTTTCAACAGGCTTGATTTATTCTGTTAATCCTCAAAAAATTTTTCTTCTAGATAATAATTTTACTTTCTATTTTTTAACATTTTATTGGATTTTTAAAAATTTTCATTTCTAATGTTATGCCCTTTCCCAGTTTCCCATCCATACACCCCCTATCCCATTCCCCCTTCCTCTTCTTCTATGAGGGTGATCCCCCATCCACCCCTTCCCAACTCCTCCCTGCCCTGACATTCCTCTTCACTTGGAGGTCCATCCTTGGCAGGACTAAGGGCTTCTCCTCCAATTGGTCTCCATAAGGCCAAACTCTGCTATATATGTAGCAGGAGCCATGGGTCTGTCGATGTGTACTCTTTGGATGTTGGTTTAGTTCCTGGGAGCTCTCCTTGGAATCATAGATTACAATATAAACCCATATACAAATACATTGTTGTTCTTATGGGGTTGCAAACTCCTTCAGCTCCTTCAGTCCTTTCTCTAACTCCTCCAATGGGGACCCTGTGCTCAGTTCAATGGTTGGCTGTGAGTATTCACCTCTGTATTTTTGGTTTTACTTAAAAATATCTACACATAAGGCTGGTCATGATGTTTCCAAGCCAGGAAGCTGAGATATGAGAAGCAGGAGTTATAGGCTACCCAGGATTTCATGGCTAGAGCCCATCTCAAGATCTAAAACTAAAAACAACAAAAAAAATCATTCCAATCTCAGTTTTTAAAAAGCAAACCTTGTGTTATTTTTCAATTCAAATTTAAAGTAAGTAATATGGCTCAGGGATAGAGCAGTGACTTAGAAAATGTGAGGCCCAGAGTTTGACCCCCTCGTTTTGAACATAAAGCATTTTCCCCCTTTCCCACAGTACTTTCCAGTGACAGAACACAGAACTAGAGAATATAACGAATATGAACAAGTATAAAAACAGACAAATTTGTATATGGGTGTATATTATAATCTATGATTCCTAATATATGAACAAATATTATATATCCTCGACAGTCAAATAAACATCTATATACAGTATATGTTCACACCTCAAATAAAATTGTAGTGCTCAACATCAGATCACAACTGTCACCCTCCATTAACATGGAAAGATATACAACACATTTTAGGTACTACATAAAAGCTTTTTATCTTTTTTCTACCACCACCAACAGTCTTATTTCCCTGGTTTGAACATAAGTTAGGGGACTCTCTCTCTCTTTTAATTTTACCACAATAATTACATAATTCTCACAAAATAATTCCCACAGGTGATTTCTTAGTATTATAAGAGCAAGAAAACTTAGAATAGAAGGGAATGAGGTGTAAGCAGCACATTCAGAAAATATTTTTGAGTTGTAATGAAGTGCACTGACACAGTTCAAACAGCAGCTTTATTAGGCAGTGACTGAGAAAGGAGGTCAAAGGGAATATTGTGGCAATCAAGACACATGCTTCCTTGTAGGAATGAGAAGAAATGAGCATGAGGTAGCTTGTTAATTATTTCCTCTGATTAGGTTACCTATTTCTCCCCATGCGTATTTAAATATTAATCAGAGATTCACTTTAGTGCAGTATTATTGGAAAGGATGAAATGAGGGAAGAGTTCAAGTACAAGATAAACAAGCACCTGGGGAAGTGGAGCTCCTGCTTGGGAGATCCACTTATGAAGCCTTTCAAAACAGGGAGACCACTTGGTTTGTGTTATCTTTAAAGGTGAATTTATGATTTTATCAAATTAGTTTTGTTGGATGAACTTTCAAACCCAGATATTTAAACATTTAGTTCATTACTTTTGTGACTTTCTTACATGAGGACTATATTTGCCATTTCTACCACACACCCTCCCCCATTTCAATCTCTCCAGTCTCACTTCACTCCCTCTCACCTGCATCACCCCCCCCCTTACTTATTACACAAACCCAGATTCTAAAAACATCTTTGAGGTTTGGGGACTACAATTATTTATTTTCTGGGCTATGCTTTGTGCTATACTAGAAGATTGGTATGCAGCAGTAGGGGAAAAAACATCTACCATTCTCTCCATATCTACAATATTATATATATGGAAATATTTATATAATCTTCTTAAAACCACATTCAGAATTGCTTAAATGTAAAACACATATTTTCATAAAGGAAAAATAATCATTAAAATAACCAATTTTAAGACTTTAGTTTTTGTCTCCAAGTAAGTTCTTTGGGACAGGCTTGCCCAATAAAAATTTAATTAAAATGTGCTTTGTTATTTATTACAAACAGAGTGTCAAGGGTCATTCCACTTCAATCACTGAGGGGTAAGCAAAGTTAATTATTCGGAGCTTGTGTTTGTGCAAAGCACCTGAACCCTTACTAGACAGTTAAATGCATCCATCACCCACTTTCTCAACACCAACAACAAAATCTCAAGCTTTACTTAAACTGTGGGAAGAGTTACCAAATAGATACGCTTGTGCCCCAGTGTTTGGTAGTATTATTTAGCTGCCGTGTGGCTGTTATCCATCAGTTCCTAAAGTCAGAGGAGGGAAACTGAAACTTTAAAAGCTGAAAATTAAATCAACTATTTGCAACATTTTGCTATAGCTTTGTTTTCATTTCTAGTGAATGAGTGAGATTTCAAAAGCGCTAGCGTTGAGTTCTTCATATTTTTAATCCTAACAGTCATTTTTTTTTTGTTGGAAAATACTGAAGGATGAAGTAGGAAGACTCTAAGGGATGAGAGACAACAGACACAAGCAGACTCATTTGCATATTCTAAAGGTGTGCCAGGGCGTTGAGCACAAAGGAATCAGAAAGGACAGACAGGAGCTTAGAGACAACTCAAAGTACCATTTCAGTTTAGGGTTGAGGAAACAAAGAGGCAGGAGGACCTGTCAAAAGTCCACCACTAAGTTAGCAGAACTCATCTTACAAATCAGTAACCACTCAAATATTTAGCTGCCTGGTTTCAAAACCTGAAACACATTCACAAAAATGTCGACAACGAAAAGTGAAAAACCTCTTGTAACTCAAATAAACCTGTCATAATTTTTCAGAAAGGAAATTTCTTAGTAATAGTAAAAAAAAATGAATGTTAAGACGAATATAATCCAGATTTTGGTTAAAAAAATCTCAAGAATCATCTATATTACTAGCTAGAACTAAAATATCCCCACCATACACTATAGAATCATGAAGACAAGATAAAGATTAAGCTAGTTTCATATAAAAATTACTGTAAGACCCAAGGGTTGCTTAGCAGTAAGAAATAATTTGTTGTAAAAACATCAAAGTCATAAAACACAAATCAACATAAAAATTATTTTAGGTCATCAAGGTAATCTGACGATGTGTATGTGATTAAAAGTGAGCATTGCTAAGCTTATCTAAATGTTATATAAATGCTAGAATTCATTTTTATTTTTTGTTTCCTTTGCCTCTGGTCTCCTGGGTGTTCAACAACAGGACAGGGAGACCAAAGTCAATGAATATGGATGGCCAAAGAGGTGAGGCAATATTTTTTTCCTTGACCCTTATGCCCATGCACAAGGTAGGTTCCAGAGGATGGTGAGGTGACTTTAAAGGGTCTTTCTACTCTGGTAAGTCACCCATCCACATGATCAAAGACCCTGTAAAGACTTCAGGCACTGGACTGGACTCAGTGAAGAATCTACAAAAAGAGCAGCATTAAGGAAGAAAATATCCCCATTGTTTCTAAGTAATGTCACATGATCAGGAAGTCCTTGACCTAGCCCAATAGATGGCACAACCGATAAAATAAAAACCTCAAGAGGTCAAGGAACTTATCCTACCTCCTTAAAAGTATCCCTAAAGAGCTTTGGACTGACCTCAACAGGAAAACACTCAGTTTTAACTGCTGACGTGCATGATCTCAAACACTCCACAGAAAAAACCCACAGGAGAATAGTGATAAAGTAAAATGACTTAGACTAGACTTAAAAGAGGCCTGAGCACTTGGCCATCTATTATAGAAACTACTCAAAGAACATTAGTGGACACATAGTATTTAGGAATACTGACACATTGAGAAGGTTCTAACATACCCATAGCATCTTGACCAATAGCCATAAAAGATTCTGATTCTGGGTCTCAGTTGCTTTTCGAAACCTATCTTCCATCCATTACAAAGTCTTATTAAGTTACAAACTGCTTTCAAACTCCAGAGTATTTGTAGGTAAATAAACCTGCATAGATTAAAAGCTCTTTATCTCACGTGTTCCAGGTGAGATATGAGAATTCTACCCAGAGCTGGAACCAGGTGAAAACCTGGGTTTCTTTCCAAATGCAACCCCAAAGACAAAAGTTCATAGTACATCTACGGGCCATGATTAAAAGTGCTACATTTAGACATATTCTCTTGACAACTTAAGAATAGTGAGTGACTGGGGTTAATCACACTTCTGACACGATGAATCTATCTGCCTGTAAATGTGGATCTAATTCTATTCATTATCTCTCCTATTATGGATGATTGAAAAAATCCCTATCAGTGTTTAACGCATAATATTTATTCTCAAGACCAAACTATACTACCTCTATTTTTAGTCCAATTTTCAGTACCTACTCCTTACTCGAATGGCCTTAAGACCCATCTCCATGATATCACAGGACAATTGGAACATATTAATATGCCATGTTTAAACATGCCTTCTACCACTTTTCAAGATATTACTAAGGACAAGCTTTGGCTATTTCCATGGTAGGAAAGTCAAGGTAATAGTGTAATTGCACCATCACTCTTATGCCCCATTCCCTTGTGACCCATAGAACTTGCAAGTTCATTCTAATCTTTTAATCCAATGTATAATTTTTCAGCAATTGGGACTTTGTGGTCCAAGACTGGTGTTATACCAATAATGGTAATTACTGCGTTGACCAACCAGGTTGATTTAATTAGGAGAAAAATACCATCACTGCACATGAAACCTAGACATAACTAGACAACAAAGATTTCCTCAATTCAGGAAGCCCCCTTAGTTCTCTCATACCAAGCTCCAGATATATCTTTTATTTCCCCCCGGCTTAATATTTACTTCACCTGAGTTCTTCTGAGGAATCATTACTTCTCAGTGATCTTATAGGATGAGCATATAAATCTACCTTTCCATCAGGCCTGTTTCCAAGTAGCATAATCTGTCTTTAGGTTTCTAGTGTAAAGATTACCATCAACACAGAGGAATCCATCACTTGGAACACAGGACCCTGAAGTTTCTGTGCATATCACTCCTGTCATAATAAGGGGAAGAGTGAATTAACTTTGGCTGTAATCCACAGTCTCCTAGAATAGGTTTATTCATCATATAGTGTATAAACCCTACAAATACATAACCACTTTGGTTTCCTTCAATACTGGGGCCATATGAGCAAAAACGCCTCCCTTGAATCACCACCTAGAGGCATATTAGACAATCAGCTTGAAATTACCACCTAGAAAAGCAAATTGCAGTCATTGGGTGGGGTGGCACACAAATATAATCCAAGCACTCTGAAGATAAAGGCAAGAGGTTTTCTGTGAGTTTCAGGCTAGTCATAGATAGTGAGTACTAGGTTAACTACTGTTAACCTTGTCTAAAGCAAAATCTATAAAAATTATTTGTTGTGCTAATGTGGGCCACACTCCTTAGTTAGCAAGGATTGCATCTATAGGTCTACACAGAAGGAAGTAGATCCAGAAGAATGACATCTGTCCTTCCTAATAAGATTAAACAGTCCATATTCCTTGGATTGTGCTATAAGATACTAGGTAGAAAGAAAATGAAAAGGTCATTTGACTCTCAGTGCTCCTTGAGAAATTTGAATATCAATGTCTGCATCCTTTGTCACAATGTCCTGGTCAGTGGTAAATAATATTCTTTGTAATTTCCACATTGGAAGACTGTTATGTTGGGGATCTCCTTTGGAACATATGAAATCAGTGTGTTTACACACTCTGTTGCCCTTTATAAATGGTTTGGTCCGTGGTAGATAATAAATACGCTTTTGATAGACAACAGGTTTTCTCCTTATTTAGAAATTATAAGAGATGTGCCTTAAATGGGAAGCTCAGTTTTACTGTCTAACTTCTTAGATTGTAAGCAAAATCCTAAAAGTGGAAGAAATGAAACACAGAGGACATGATGAGAAAATGGATAGACTAAATTCTTAATGAGAAGTGCACATATGTGTGCCAGGTCCTTCCTCCAAGTATGAGAGTCTACTTATATTCTAACTTCTAACTCAGAAATCAGAACTGTCTTCCACCTCTTTCCTATTCTTCCTGCCAGCACCTGCCAAGATCTCCAATTTTCTTTCCTCTTACCAAAGACCATTCTCCACAGCCTTTCTGGATATGCTCTCAAAAGACTTTGTTGATGAAAAAAAGCATTTTGTGACCTATGATGATGGATCTTTTAAAATTAGCTTTTGTAATTCCACAAATCACAGTACAAAATACCCAGGTTGCTTATAAGCAAAAAACATTATTTTAATTGGTAATAAAAACAAGACCATAGCAAACTAATTGCCACTAGCAGAAGAACATAAATGCATAACTTAGATGGAAGTTACATAACAAAATGCAACACTGGAGAATATTCAGTTTGTAGTAATCAAACATGATAATTTCAAAATATAACATAATGCCTTGAAAACTCACTCATTTTTAAAAAATGTCATATGTGGTTATCATAGCCTGTGATAAATAAAATAACTTATAGTGATGATGTCAATGTAATTGGCCATTCTTGAAATTGTGGGTGTGGACAAGGCATATGTTCATGTGTAATGAGCTGTTAAGACAGTCACAACTTTTGGCATAGTAATCCCAATTCTAAGATTGACTCTTCCTTAAGATTTAATATCTATAACTGTTCTTGGTATTTTAAAGGCAGAAATACTGTTTATAGAACAAAGGTTAAGGTTGTATTTTTGCTTTCTTTCCTGGTCATGCCCAGAGTTTTATTGTTTTTTTAGGATTATTTAAGTCATTTATATGCATACATTCAGAAAACAATCTACAGTCATTCCTAGGCCCTTAGATGACACATTATTTCCTGTTTACTGACTATAAACTATTTCTCATCCTTACCAAAGACTTATAGTTGTTACCATGCCATCCGTCATAGGTGACCTTATCCCACTGGCACACCTAGACTTCCTCCACAGCTCTCAATATTATTTCTGTAGCTGGCTCCAAGTAGCTCTCTCCTACTAAAAAACAAAACAAAAATTCCTTAATTTGAGAAAGAGAGAGAGAGAGAGAGAGAGAGAGAGAGAGAGAGAGAGAACGCTAGAGAGAAGGAGAGAGGAAAGGAGGGAGGGAGAGAGAGAGTGTGTATGTTTGTGTGTGTTTTATAGAAACAGCACTGATTCAGCTCTAACGTAGGAGAAACATCAACCTTAGGTAAAGGCTTAGAAAGTAACAGATTACTCACAGTGCAAAGGTTATCACATACTTGTTTTCAGGAAAACAGGGACAGGAAATTTTCACTGGGACAGTCAGTCACCACTAGAATATCTTGACAGTGTCTTTAATAGAACTCTGAGAGCATCATATATTTAATTATATTAAGTGCTTGTATGCCATTAATAGTAAAAATAATGTTAGTGATTAAATGACTACCCTATGCCAAGCCTTATGCTATCTAACAAGTTCTTTGGATTTTCAGCATTTGCATATCTGAAGGTCAATATTACTTTTTATCTTTATTTTACAAAAATGAAAGTAAGATTTAGAAAGTTCAGGTGATTGCCCAAGGACTAGTAGACAAGAAAACCAAACTCAAATACAGATATCTAATGTCAAAGTCTCTTGGCTAACGTTTCTCTTTGAAACAGAAACTCTCTTAAAATACTTAGAAAACATGTATATAGCTAAGACATTATGCTGTCTTTTCTAGTAGCAATGCTTTGAAAAGCTTCACTTTTTTTCAGTTGCTGTGCTTCTGTCCAGAAAATGTCTGTACATGTAAAAATAATATATATATATATATATATATATATATATGTAGTTGTTGTTGTTGTTTGAATAAGTAGGGTCCTAATAGCCTCAAGTGTATGAATTCTTTGCCCACAGGGAGTGAACTATTAGGAGATATGGCCTTGCTGGAGTAGGTGTGGCTTTGTTAGAGGAAATGTGTCATTGTGCAGGCATGCTGGAGGATTCTTATGTTCAAGCTATATCTTGTGTGGCACAGTCTCCTTCTGCTGCCTGTAGATCAAGATGTAGAACTCTCAGTTCCTTCTCCAGCACCATGTCTGCCTGCACATTGTCATTCTTCCCACCACAATGATAGTGGGCTAAGCCTCTGAAACTGTAACACAATTACGTTTATAAGAGTTGAAATCAAGGACCTCCACATCAAACCAGATACACTCAAACTAATGGAAGAAAAACAAGGGAAGCATCTGGAACACATGGGCACTGGAAAAAATTTCCTGAACAAAACACCAATGGCTTATGCTCTAAGATCAAGAATTGACAAATGGGATCTCATAAAACCGCAAAGCTTCTGTAAGGCAAAGGACACTGTGGTTAGGACAAAACGGCAACCAACAGACTGGGAAAAGATCTTTACCAATCCTACAACAGATAGAGGCCTTATATCCAAAATATACAAAGAACTCAAGAAGTTAGACCGCAGGGAGACAAATAACCCTATTAAAAATGGGGTTCAGAGCTAAACAAAGAATTCACAGCTGAGGAATGCCGAATGGCTGAGAAACACCTAAAGAAATGTTCAACATCTTTAGTCATAAGGAAAATGCAAATCAAAACAACCCTGAGATTTCACCTCACACCAGTGAGAATGGCTAAGATCAAAAACTCAGGTGACAGCAGATGCTGGCGAGGATGTGGAGAAAGAGGAACACTCCTCCATTGTTGGTGGAATTGCAGACTGGTAAAACCATTCTGGAAATCAGTCTGGAGGCTCCTCAGAAAATTGGACATTGAACTGCCTGAGGATCCAGCTATACCTCTCTTGGGCATATACCCAAAAGATGCCCCAACATATAAAAAAGACACGTGCTCCACTATGTTCATCGCAGCCTTATTTATAATAACCAAAAGCTGGAAAGAACCCAGATGCCCTTCAACAGAGGAATGGATACAGAAAATGTGGTACATCTACACAATGGAATATTACTCAGCTATCAAAAACAATGACTTTATGAAATTCGTAGGCAAATGGTCGGAACTGGAAAATATCATCCTGAGTGAGGTAACCCAATCACAGAAAAACACACATGGTATGCACTCATTGATAAGTGGCTATTAGCCCAAATGCTTGAATTACCCTAGATGCCTAGAACAAATGAAACTCAAGACGGATGATCAAAATGTGAATGCTTCACTCCTTCTTTAAAAGGGGAACAAGAATACCCTTGGCAGGGAATAGAGAGGCAAAGTTTAAAACAGACACAGAAGGAACACCCATTCAGAGCCTGCCCCACATGTGGCCCATGCATATACAGTCACCCAATTAGACAAGATGGATGAAGCCAAGTAGTGCAGGCCGACAGGAGCCAGATGTAGATCTCTCCCGAGAGACACAGCCAGAATACAGCAAACACAGAGGCGTATGCCAGCAGCAAAACACTGAATCGAGAACAGGACCCTGGTTGAAGGAATCAGAGAAAGAACTGGAAGAGCTTGAAGGGACTTGTGACCCCATAGGTACAACAATGCCAAGCAACCAGAGCTTCCAGGGACTAAGCCACTACCTAAAGACTATACATGGACTGACCCTGGACTCTGACCTCATAGGTAGCAATAAATATCCTAGTAAGAGCACCAGTGGAAGGGGAAGCCCTGGGTCCTGCTAAGACTGAACCCCCAGTAAACTAGATTGTTGGGGGGAGGGCGGAAAGGGGGGAGGAGGGGGGAATGCCCATAAAGAAGGGGAGGGGGGAGGGGGATGTTTGTCCGGAAACCGGGAAAGGAAATAACACTCGAAATGTATATAAGAAATACTCAAGTTAATAAAAGAAAAAAAAATTAAGAAATACTCAAGTTAATAAAGAAAAAACGTTGAAAACAAAAAAAACAACAACAACAACAACAAAAGATTTGAAATCATCATGGTGTCTCTTCACAGCAGTAGAAACCGTAATTAAGGGATATGTGCTTTGTACTTTGTATGATATATTATGTATATATGTGCTTTGTACTTCTAAAGTATGAGCAAATGTCTCCAATCTGCATATTCAGTTTGAATATATATTAATAAATATTTATATATTATTGAACAGTGAACTTTTTAAGTTCTTTGAATAGACAATTGGATTACCTCCAGGATTTTGCTATTGCATATGAAATAATTAATAGCATACAAATATCTTTGCTGACAATTTTGAATGTGAGAGGAAGAACTCTGGAGTAATAAGATATTGAATTCATATTTATTTTTACACAAACTGTTTTAAAGTGATTTACAAATAAAAATATACACATTAGTAAGTAATGATATCTCATGGAATACTAGTTATTCACAATCACAACAAAAAAGGCAGTATAATGAGATTCCTTCGTTTGATATATGATTTGAAAATGGCATCTCCTGAATTTATGAATTTTCTCGGCTTTCCTCAAGTCCTTGAAAGCATAGAAGCTTATAATCCTGTTAGTATAATTCATATTTTTCTTTTGTTGGTGTCCTTTGAATGTTTCATCTAAGGATCAGCTCTCTTCTCTCAGGTCACAGAGATTTAACGCCATGTTTTCTATGTTCAGCATGGTAGTTCTGGCTGCAGCACTTCCGTCATTGATCATTCTGAATTATTTTTACATGGTTTCAGGCAGAGACTTAGCTGCAAATTTTGATTGGCATTTTCTAGTTATCCTAACACAGATTTTGGAAGAAGCTTTATTTTTTATATCTCTTTAACTTATCAGAATTAATTAACTATAAATGATTGGGGTCCAGTCATTCCCATTTATCTATGTCTCTATTATTATGTTAGTATTGTACACCTAATAATTCATTATTAATACATAAAATGCAAATGATTTTTACATTGGCTTTGAATTCCACAACTCTTGAATATATTTATCAGCTGTCATTTTTTGTTTTATAATTTTTAAATATTATAAACATGATATATTATTATCTATAATTATTTCATTCTTTGTCAACTATATTTTCTTTTCTTTCTTGTATGCATTCTCTAGGACTTCCAGAAAAATGTTAAATAGCCTTTACAAATCTAGGATCTATATATATTTTCAATCTTTAAGAAATGCTTCCAGTCTTCAGTATTATTGTGGTTTTAGGTAGATGTTTCTTAATAGGTGAACATAATCTGGTTGCACATCTATGTCTAGTTGATAGTGTTTTTAATACAAAAATGTATTAGGTTTTCCCAACACATATGTGTATGTGTGGGGTATGTGTGTCTAGATTTATTCTTCAGTATATTTTGCTTTTTAAATGATTCATCTGTGAGAAAAAAGTCCTACCTGGTTATGCTACATATTCTCCTTTGGTCTATTGGATTTTTCATTGCTGTGCTTGTTTTGATACAGTGACTCACAATTTAGCCTTGCCTCTTCTGGAGTTTAGTATGCAGACCAGGCTAGCCTCAAACTCAAAGAAGAGATCCTGTCTCTGGCTCCAGAGTGCTGGGATTAAAAGCATTTGCCACTACACCCAACCATAATCCTTGTTCATGCTTAATAATGTTTGACTTAATATTGTTTGGTTATAGGTGTTGGGGATTTAGCTCAGTGGTAGAGTGCTTGCCGAGCAAGCGCAAGGCCCTGGGTTCGGTCCCCAGCTCTGAAAAAAAAAAATAAAAAAAAAATATTGTTTGGGTATGAACTTTGATCTATGTTTGTAAGGGCAATGATCTATGGTTGTATTTATTTCTGATATCATGGATGAGTTTGAGGACCAGATAGATGCAACACAGAATAGTTAAGGCACACCCTTTCTCTCAATGTTCCAGAGTACCTCTCAAAGATTTCATTCATCTTTAAAATGTTTCCTATGAATCAACAGTAATTGTAGAACCCAAGCTTTTCACGATGAAAAATTTCTAGTTACTAGTTGAATAATTTTACTTATTACATTTCTATTCTGATATACAGACTCTTGTTGAGACCTTTTTGATATTGTGTGCCTCAAATTTCCTAAGTATGCTCGGAATAATTTTAATACAGTAGTTTTAACATAAACTAATAAAGAGTTGACATAAAGAGATATTTAAAAGTGAACAGAGAAAACTCAGAAGGGGAATTATGCCCACAAAAACAGCAATTATGATGAAATATGTTATGTTGTAAATTGACAGTACTCTTTCTCTTTAGTAGCTATACAATAACATTAACACTTTGTCAGTGAGGCATTTATCACTATTATTACTGTGATTTATATCTGTGTTAATTTCTCCACTGTTAAAGTCCTTGCCTACTGAGTATTATGCCAATCAGTTACCACTTCTGGCCACAAATAACCAGTGTGATTTCTTTGGCTTAGTGAACTTAGACGACGTTTTGATGCCTAATGTGTTTTTCTAATCCTTAAAGAATGTAGATCTAGTTTAAAACATCATTTCAGCAACCATGCTTTTCTTTCAACAGAAGAACGGATAATGATAGTTTGGTATATATGCAAAAAGAATTTTTTCTGATCATAAAGAAGAGTAAATATGTTACCTGCAAAAAAAATGGATATAACTGAAGATAATATTAAGAAAGTTAATACCAGCTGAGAAAAACAAATATAACATATTTTCTTTCTTATGTAGGCTTTACATTATAGATGCATGATATAAATTTGTGTGTGTGTGTGTGTGTGTGTGTGTGTATCATACATGGACAGATGACATGAAAATAGAAGCAAAGTCGCTAAGAGAATAGAGAGGACTAACATGGAAATGGAGGCACAAGAAAGGAGAGAGTAGCATGGAATGGGGAGATGTTCTCAAAATATATTATATCATATAGCAGCAATTTAATAAAATAATTTATATTCAAGAATTTAGAGATATTTAACTAGGAGAGGAATGTAACTTCAAGTTAAGAGACTTACCTAGCATAGACATGCCTAAGTTTCTATCCTGAGTATTATACACTTGAGTGTACATGCACACACACACACACACACACACACACACATACACATGCATACACACACAAATATACATAGATACACATACATACACACAAACTCATACATACACACATATAACACTCAAACTCACACACGCACACAATCTCAAACACACAAATATGAAAACATATATATATGTGCAGACTCATATGCATAAGAGAAGCTATTAAAATACAGACTGATTAAAATTTAAATTATTATTGAAGAGGTAATAGATCTTAGATACGAATTTTAGTGTTATATCCTTTCTCTTATGGATGTTCCACAGGTCTTTAAATGATTATCAAAAATACAGCTTTACTGATTTATAGTCCACATGATCCAAAGATTTTGTTGAAAAGAATGGGATATGTAGTTGTAAATTAATGGGATGGAAACATAATGAAATAATGATAGTTTTTCATTTTCAACAGGGCAGTGGTTATAATTACTGTAGTGCCTCTCTCAATATATTTACTATGTACTAAATTTTAAGTGGAAAATTGAAAATGTACTGATTTTTCTACACTTTACAATTTCAAAACTGTTCAGGACAAAACTGTTAACAGAATTTCAGAAGCTTGTACACACAGCTAATTCTGCAGATGATGGTAACATTGGCCCTATTACCTAAAAGCACACTGTTTCATAATTTATACCTATCTTCAGGAATTCCATTTCAAAATGATAGTGGTTTTCGAAATGCAGGCATACTTCAACTGTCTCGAAGGCAACCCCAGGCAAACAAACACACCACTGTTCTGATTCCCAAAATGGGGGTATGAGGAGATCAGTAAGGAGGCATTATTTGACCATTTAATAGTAAAAATTTAAAAGTATGATGTGTGAATTGGATCTCAAAGCCCAAATGGAAGAACCAAAGCATTCATTCTGCTCAGACTGAGTGTTCTTTTCTCTTCCATAATCATCACCATTTTCTGACTGCACATTCTATTCATTGATGAGATAAATAACTTAGCATTGGTGAACTGCTTCTCAGGGAAGTGAGACAGAAGACTAAGTCATCTCCTTAGACCTCAAAGTGTTACTTGGCCTACAACTGGCAGGTCATAATCCAAATCAATTTACATTTCAATGACTTGCTTTTCAAAAACATATTTATTATTAAATTGAAATACATTTTTTATTATTTTGCATTTCAATATGTGCTCATTTATGCATATGCTAAGCTGGGAGAATCATATAAGACTGAGTGTTTTAAAGATAACTTATCACAAGTATCCACTCAAAAAAGGAATAGTGAGCACTTATATTCAAAGCACTAATCTAGGTAATAATTTCAAGGGTTAATAAGGCAAGCACCTGCATTTGATGTTTCCAATATGTCCAAGTGCACATGGTTCATAGTGTTTTGTTTGGTTTGGATTGGTTTGGCAATTTTCTTTTTAAAACACACATAGTCTTTAGCATATTTTACATATAAAAGAAATTACTGTAGACCTTTTGAATATTGGTAGTGAACAAAACTCCTTAGCACACTCATATTAATTGGTGTAGATACTAAAGTCTCTTTGCAGAATCTCTCAGCTCTGGACCAAAGTCAGAGCTCCAGCTGATTATTTCATATGTTTCTCCATATTGGTTCCCTCCATTTTGCTGTTATTTAGAGTCAATGTCCTCCTATTTAAAGATCTTCTTTTCCTTTTATTGCTTAAAGCTCTTAATTAAATTCCTATTTGTTTGGAGTTTGAGTGCATATGTCACAGCACAGACACATGGGTGGGAAGACAAGCTGTGGGCAACAGTGCTCATTCTCCACCTCCTATGTCCAAAGTACTAATGTCAGGTCCTCATTAGCATCTGAGTCAATTCACCAACTCTCTTATATACATCACAAAACTTACCCTTCCTTTGTTTTCTTTTAACATTTGCATTTATAATTACATCCAGACATACGAAAAGATGTGAGAAAAAAGCAAAGTGCAAAAGGACTCTAGGGGTTGGGGATTTAGCTCAGTGGTAGAGCGGCAAGCGCAAGGCCCTGGGTTCAGTCCTCAGCTCCGGAAAAAAAAAAAGACAAAATAGCAAAAGGACTTTAGATAAAATTTGAGAAATATTAACTAATATAGAATATCTAGTAACTGACTCCACCCATGGTATTTTAGTCTTATTTTTAAATGTCCTCTAATACTTACTCTATATTAATGCATATAATACAAATATTGATTTCTTTTATTCTTTTAGGAAAGGAAAAACTATTATACAGCAGTGAATAAATTAGTCTATGTTAATGGTGGAAAGAACATTATCCCATAAATATGGCATACATTGTCCCATTATTTAGAAATCTAACCACAAATGAAATCTTTTTATTTACGATTTAAACTTTTTAAAATAAACAATTCCTTGAAATGTATTAACCAAGTAAAATTAATATAAATATTTTACATATTTTGTAGTCTGCTAAATTCTCTGAAATTGGCTAAATAATTATATCATTTCTAAGAAGATTCTTCTACACAGTTAAAACTCTTCTTCTGGTTTTCTGACTTCAGCAATCACTTATGAGCTAAATATCAGCATTACTCTATTAGTTAATGTTTCTTTTTATTTTTAAATTTTATTTTTCTTGGATAGTTTATGTATTTAATTTTTATGTGTTATCCCCTTTACACCCTCTCCCATGCCCCTCCTGACTACCCCTGATTCTATGAGGGTGCTCCCATTCCTACCCACCCACTCCAACCTCAATGCCCTGGCATTAGCCTACACTGGGGAAACCAGCCTTCACAGGACCAAGGGCTTTTCCTCCTATTAATGCTGAACAATGCTGTCCTCTGCTACATATGCAGCTGGAGTCATGGTTCCCTCCATGTGTACTCATTGGTTGGTGGTTTAGTCCCTGACAGCTCTGATGAGGACTGCTTGGGTGATATTGTTGTTCTTCCAATGGGGTTGCAAAGCTCCTTTGATTTTTTTTTTCTCTAACTCCTCCATTGGTGTTCTCTTTTTAGCTGCAAACATCCTATCTTTGACAGAGTCTCTCTGGAGACACCCATATCTGCCACCTGCCAGCAAGCAGTTTTTTGTTGAAAAAACAAAGTAAAAAAAAAAGGAGCCTCATTATTTAAAATCAGACATACTTACAATGAAAGCCACTGTGAAAAAGCAATTGGATTCACCCAACTCATTTGCTATTTATTGCCTTGGATGGAATTAAGGTTATATGTGAACTCACACATCAGGGACAAGGCCTTGAACAACTCAATGTGTTTCACCACAAATTGGCATCAGCAATAGTGACTGGGTTTGGTGGCTACATATGGAACGGATCCCCTAATGGGGTAATCCCTGAATGATCTTTTCTTCAGTCCCTGCTCCACTCTTTGTCCCAGAAGTATTTTGTTCTCCCTTCTAAAAAGGAATGAAGCATTCACATTTTGATCTTTCTTCTTCTTGAGCTTCATATGATCTGTGATTTTTTTAAGGCAGTCTAAGCTTTAAGGCTAATATCTACTTATCAGTGAGTACATACAATGTGTGTTCTTTTGTGACTGCATTACCTCACTCAGGATGATATTATCCATTTGCCTATGAATTTCATGATATCATTGTTTTTGAAAGCTGAGTAGTACTCCATTGTGTAAATGTACCATATTTTCTGTATCCATTACTATGTTGAAGGGAATCTGGGTTCTTTCAGGCTTCTGGCCATTATAAATAAGGCTGCTATGAACATAGTGGAGCATGTGTCATTGTTATATGTTGGAGCATTTTTTGGGTATATGCCCAGGAGTGGTATAGCTGATTCTCAGGTAGTACATGTTGAATTTTCTGAGGAACAAAAAGAATGATTTTTGGAGTGGTTGTACCAGCTTGCAATCCCACCAACAATGGAGGAGTGTGCCTTTTCTCCACATTCTTGCCAGCATCTATTGTCACCAGAGTTTTTGATCTTAGCTATTCTGACTGGTGTGAGGTGGAATCTCAGTATTGTTTGATTTGCATTTACCTGATGACTAAGGATGTTGAACACTTCTTTAGGTGCTTCTCAGCCATTCAGAATTCCTCAGCTGAGAATTCTTTGCTTAGCTCTGTACCCCACTTTTCATAGGACCATTTTATTTTCTGGACTCTAACTTCTTGAGGTCTTTGTATATATTAGATATTAGCCCTCTAATTGATGTATGGTTGGTAAAGACCTTTTTCCAATCTATTGGTTGCTGTTTTGTCATATTGACAGTGTCCTTTGCCTTACAGAAGCTTTGAAATTTTATGAGATATCATTTGTCAATTCTTGATCTTAGAGCATAAGCCATTGGCATTCTGTTCAGGAAATTTTCCCCTGTGCCTATGGGTTTGAAGCTCTTCCCCAATTTCTCTTCCAACAGTTTCAGTGTATCTGGTTTTATATGGAGGTCTTTGATCCACTCGGATATGAGCATTGTAGAAGCAGATAATAATGGGTCGATCTGCATTCTTTTACACACTGATCTCCACTTGAACCAGCACCATTTGTTGAAAATGCTGTCTTTTACTTCCCATAGGATAGTATGAGCTCTTTTGTCAAAGATCAAACGACCATAGGTGTTTGGGTTCATTTCTGGGTCATCAATTCTATTCCATTGATATACCTGTCTGTCTCTGAACCAATACCATGCAGTTTTCATCACAATTATTGTGTAAGAAAGCTTGAGGTCAGGAATGGTGATTCCCCCAGAAATTCTTTTCTTGTTGACAATAGTTTTCGCTATCCTGTTTTTTTTCCTTTTGTGCTTGTCAAATGAATTTGCAAATTGCTGTTTCTAATTCTATGGGGAATTCTAATGGAAGTTTAATGGGGATTGCATTGAATCTGTAGATTGCTTTCAGCAAGGTGGCCATTTTTACTATATTAATCCTGCCAATCCATGAGCATGGGAGATCTTTCCATTTTGTGGGGTCTTCTTTGATTTCATTTTTTAGAGACTTATATTAAAGTTCTTGTCATACAGATCATCACTTGCTTACTTAGAGTCACTCCAAGGTATTTTATAATATTTGTGGCTATTGTGAAGGGTGTCATTTCCCTAAGTCTTTCTCAGCCTGTTTATCCTTTGAGTACAGGAAGGGTACTTATATTTTTGAGTTGATTTCATATCCAGTCACTTTGCTGAAGTTTTTTATCAGCTGTAGAAGTTCTCTCATAGAATTTTGGGGGTCACTTAACTATATACTATCATATCACCTGCAAATAGTGATCTCTTGACTTCTCCCTTTCCAATTTGTACCCCTTTCACCACTTTTTGTTGTCTAATTGCTCTGGGTAGGACTTTGAGTACTATGTTTACTGGGTAGGGAGAGAGTTGGCAGCCTTTCCTAGCCCCTGATTTAAATGGAATTAGTTTATGTTTTTCTCCATTTAGTTTGAAGTTGGCTACAGGTTTGCTATATATTGTGTTTACTATGTTTAGGTATGGGCCTTGAATTCCTGATCTTTCTAAGACTATATCATGAAGGTGTACTGAATTTTGTCAAATGCTTTCTCAGCCTCTAATGAAATGATCATGTGTTTTTTTCCCTTGAGTTTGTTTATATAGTGGATTATGTTGATGGATTTCCATATATTGAACCATCCTTGTATGACTGTTATGAAGCCTGTTTGATCATGGTGAATGATTGTTTTGATATGTTCTTGAATTCTGTTTGTGAGAATTTTATTGAACATTTTTTCATCAATATTCATAAGGAAAATTGATCTCAAGATCTCTTTCTTTGTAGGGTCTTTGTGTGGTTTAGGTATAAGTGTAACTGTGGCTTCACAGAATGAATTGGGTAGTGTTCCTTCTGTTTCTATTCTGTAGAATATTTTGAAGAATATTGGTTTTCAGTCTTCTCTGAAAGTCTGATAGAATTCTGTATTAAAACCTCTAGTCCTGGGCTTTGTTTGGTTGGAAGACTTAATGATTGCTTCTATTTTTTTAGTGGGCATGGAAATGTTTAGATGGTTTATCAGATCCTGATTTAACTTTGTTCCCTTGTATCTGTCTAAAAGTTTGTACATTTCATCCAGATTTTCCAGTTTTGTTGAGTATAGGCTTTTACAGTAGGAGCTGATAATTTTTTTTTAATTTTCTTAGTTTCTGTTATTATATTTCCCTTTTCATTCCTGATTTTGTTAAGTTGGATACTGTCTCTGTGCCTGCTGTTTAGTCTGGCTAAATATTTATCTGTCTTTTTGATTTTCTCAAAGAACCAGCTCCTGGTTTTGTTTATTATTTGTATAGTTCTTGTTCTTTCTACTTGATTGATTTTAGCTCCAAGTTTGATTGTTTCCTGCTGTCTATTCCTCTTGGGTGAATTTGCTTCTTTTTGTTCTAGACTTTTCAGTCAAGCTGTTAGTTTATTGTCTCTCCAAATTTTTTGGAAGCACTCAGAGCTATGAGTTCTTAGCAAGGCTTTCATTATAATCCCACAGGTTGGGTATGTTCTGCCTTCATTTCAATAAAATTCTAAAAAGTCTTTAATTTCTTTATTTCTTCCTTGACCAAGTTGTCATTGAGTAGAGCATTGTTCAGCTTCCATGTGTATGTGTGCTTTCTGGTTTTTTTGTTTTGTTTTGTTTTCGTTTGGTTTGGTTTTTGGCTTTTTTGTTTTGTTTTGTTTTGTTTGTTTGCTTGTTTGTTTTTGGATTTTTTTGCTGTTGTTGAAGACCAGACTTAGTCGATAGTCTGATAGGATGCATGGGATTATTTCAATCTGCTTATATCTTTTGAGGCCTCTTTTGTGACCAATTATATAGTCAATTTTTGAGCAGGTACCCTGAGGTGTGGAGATGAAGGTATATTCTTCTCTTTTAGAAGGAAATGTTCTATAGATGTCTGTTGAACCCGTTTGGTCTAAAACTTCTGTTAGTTTCACTGTGTCTTTGTTTAGTTTTGATTTCAATGATCTGTCCATTCATGAGATGTGTGTTGAAGTCTCCAACTATTATTGTTTGTGGTGCAATGTATGCTTTAAAGTTTAGGAAAGTTTCTTTTATGTATGTTGGTATGCTTGCACTTGGAGCATAGATGTTCAAAATTGAGAGTTCATCTTGGTAGATTTTTCTTTGATGAGTATAAGTTGTCCTTCTTTATCTTTTTTGATAAATTTTGGTTGAAAGTTCATTTTGTTTTTATATTAGAACTCCAGCTTATTTCTTGTGACCATTTGCTTGGAAAATGTTTTCTCTTGTTAGTGTCTGTTTTTGTCACTCAGGTGCATTTCCTGTATGCAGCAAAATACTGGGTCCTGTTTATATATCCAGTCTGTTAGTCTATGTCTTTTTATTAGGAAATTGAGTCCATTGATATTAAGAGATATTAATTAATAGTGATTGTTTCTTGTTATTTTTGTTGTTAGAGGTGGAATTATGTTTTTGTGGCTCACTTCCTCTGGGTTTGTTGCAAGAAGATTAATTTCTTGCTTTATCTATGGTGTAGTTTCCCTTCTTGTGTTGGAGTTTTCCATCTAGTATCCTTTACAGGGTTGGATTTGTGGAATGATGTTGAGTAAATTTGGTTTTGTCATAGAATATCTTTGTTTCTCCATTAATGGTAATTGAGAGTTTTGCTGGATATAGTAGCCATGGCTGGCATTTGTATTCTCTTAGGGTCTGGATGACATCTGTCCAGAATTGTCTAGATTTCACAGTCTCTTGAGAATTCTGAATGGTGTAATTCTTATAGGTCTTTACATGTTACATGACCATTTTCCTACACTGATTTTAATATTCCGTCTTTGTTTTGTGCATTTGGTATTTGACTATAATGTGACAGGAGGAATTTATTTTCTGCTCATACCTATTTGGAGATCTGTAAGCTTCTTGTAATTTCATGGGCATCTCTTTAGGTTAGAGAAATTTTCTTATATAATTTTGTTGAATATATTTACTGGTCCTTAATTTAGAAATTTTAACTCTCTTTCATACCTATTTTTCTTAGGTTTGGTCTTCTCATTGTGTCCTGGATTTCATGGATGTTTTGGGTTAGGAGCTTTTTGCTCTTTGCAATTTCTTTGACTATTGGTCAATGTTTTGTATGGTATCTTCTGCCTCTGAGATTTTTCTCTTTAAGAATTTTTTTTCAAAAAAAGTATGACAACTTCCTTGGAAAACTTTCATTTTTTAAAAAAATAAATTTATGTAAAATCATAACCCAAGCCATGATGGCTCAGTGTATAAAGCACTCATAGCACAAACTGGATGACATGTGTTCACCCTCAGAATCCAAAGTGGAGAAAAGAACCCACTCCTAAAAGCTGTCTCTGCATTCCACATGTGAACTACATTATCCAAGTACCTACAAAAGTATGGGCATGTACACATACAGTTAATTGTAAATACAATTTTAATACTTGAAAATTATTAATGAGGTGGTTCCACAGGTAAGGCAAGCCTAGCAGACCTGTTATCTGAGTTCTATCCCCAGAACTCAAGTGAGGGTAGGAGGAGACAGCTGGCTCCACAAAGCTATCCTCTTGCCTCCTGTGTTCACTTCTACATGCATTCCTTCCAACCATCTTGCATTCACATGTGTCACCAATACTATCACTATGGAAAAATTCATAATAATTAGAAGTAATATCTTGTAATTCTCATGACTCAATCCAATGAAATAAATAAGAGATGCAAATGAACGTTCCAGTTCTCATATGATCAGGAATACACTTATCAAAAGTTTGAACATGCAAGAGATAAAAATCATTATGAAAGTTATATAAGATGGTTTTAGCACATCACTGCTAAAATAGACAAAACAAAAGATACACAGTTCTTGGAAAAATTACATGTGTGTATGAACTATTTTCTCTGAACTGAATACTATATTTGTGTTAGTTGTGGTTTACATAGCTGTGAACACCAAGACAACTCTCATAAAGGACAACATTTAATTGGGCTGGCTTACAAGTTACAAGGTTTATTCCATTATCATCAAGAGAGAACATATCGCAGGGAGTGAGGAGATTGACTCATCTGCACTAGGTGGAGCTTCAAATCCCACCCATAGTGACACACTTCCTCCAGCAAAACTATAACCCTAACAGTTTCACTCCCTACATATATTCAAACCATAACAATATTTGTCTTTTATTTTCCAGATTGAAAATTTTATATAGCCCATACATATAAGGATACAATAGGATAGGTAACCTTACACTTTTCTCATAACTACTCACTATGTACCAGCATTGCAAAAAACATTTTAGAGATTCATTTCATGGGAGAGGAAGGGGTCATTTTTCCAGAAAGTCTTCATAGTAGAAAAAAAAACAGAAACTCTTAGTCTACTTAAGTTTAGTTCTTTGCAAAAAGGAGATCCCAAGTCTCTGATGGCTTCATGGGGCAACTTCTACCTTTACTTGAGTTCTGAGGATAGAATTCAGATCACAGGTCTGCCAGGTTTGCCTTCCAAAGAAGATGTAGAACTTTCAGCTCCTCCTGAACGATGACTACGCAGAACCACCATGCTCCTACCTTGATGATAAAGAACAGGATCTCTGAATCTATAAGCCAGATCCATTTAAGTGTTATCCTTATAGGAGTTGTCTTGGTCATGGTGTCTGTTCATAGCAGTAAAACCCTAAGACAGTGATGCAAATCTCTGTCTCATGGCATCTGGGCATTACCCTTGTCATTGGAAATCACAATGATATGGTTTTAAGGATCTAAATTTTACAATCAAAAATGCTGTAAAATACTATAATATGAATGTATAAAAGCTAACTGTATACTATTACTCTCATCATATGTCTACTGAGATTAAATATCAGCAACATGTCAACAATCAGCATGACATGGTTGTTAGTTTAAAATACATTTTATAATATGAATATATTTTTAATATAAAAAATTAACGTGGGATGATGTCACAGGTGAGGCAGGTACAAGATAGAATGAGGCCTGTCAGTGAACGAGAAGGAAGGATGGGTGAGAGGTAAGTTTGAGGGGAGGGGAGGAGACTGGAATGGAAAGGAGGAGGAGAGAGGAGGAGAGGGAGAGAGTAGCCACTGAGAGAGAATGTGGAGGCTGACATTAAGATTCCACACTGTACCTTTACGGGTTGTTATGAATGTTCTTAAGGGATGGATGTGTATAGGGCTTTGTATGTCTTATCAATTGGATCAAAGGTTATTGTGTTGTGTGTTCTTTCTTGTAGCAATTTAAGTGTAAGAGAATGTACAGCGGCTAGAGACACTGGGCTGCCATGGAGTTGGGATGTGATTCTGCCAAGATATCTAACAGATGTCTTGGGGCACTGTGGTGCCAGACCTAGTGGGGTAAAAGAAAGCCATATTTTATAATTTTACAACAGCAAATTAATTTGTATTAGTTTTTATAATTTTAATTGTGATTAGCATCCTTTTGGATTATAGTAACATTTTCCAACATACAGTTCATGAATATGGTTTGTCTAAATATTTTTAAGAAAAAAAAGACCATGGATTGCTTCTGTAGAGGACTGCCTATTCTGGCCTAAGTGGGAGAAGTTGCAACTAACCCTGGAGAGACTTGAGACCCAAGGGAGTGGGGAGTCCTGTGAGGGAGCATCCTCTTGGAGGCAGGAAAGAGGAGAAATGGGATGAAGAACTGTGAGGAAAAAAAAAGAAATGAAAGTGGCTAAGGGCTGAGCATTGTCCAGATAAAGAAAGAAAGAAACACAATATATATCAATATCTATATCTATATCTATATCTATATCTATATCTATATATATATATATATATATATATATATAGAGAGAGAGAGAGAGAGAACCTCAAGAAGTTTTGAGATTTATCCCCATCATATAAGGGACTGGAGATACTTCTTATGAGCCTATGCTAGGGCTCAAGTTCATTTTGCTTCTATTAATCTTTTACATGCATAATATAATTATACCTGTTATTATTTCACTTTAGATAACCAAAAATGTTATTCTTATCATAACTCCCACAGTTCATATAGCAGTGAGTAAATTAAGGTTTGGACATAGTACAAACTGAGGACCCAACTATATCACTCCTGGACATATACCCAAAAGATGCTCCAACATATAACAAGGACACATACTCCACTATGTTCACAGCAGCCTTATTTATAATAGACAAAAGCTGGGAAGAATCCAGATGTCCCTCAACAGAGGAATGGATACAGAAAATGTGGTACATTTACACTACTTGACTATTAAAAAAAAAGAGTTCATGAAATTCTTAGGCAAATGGATGGAACTAGAAAATATCGTCCTGAGTGAGGTAACCCCAACATAAAAACACAAGGTATGCACTCACTGATAAGTGGATATTAGCCCAAAAGCTTGGATTACCCAAGATACAATCCCAGATCACATGAAGGTCAAGAAGAATGACCAAAGTGAGGATGCTTCAGTCCTTCTTAGAAGGGGGAACAAAAATATTATAGGAGGATATATGTAGAGATTGAAGTAATGGCCATTCAGAGACTGCCCCACCTGGGCATCCATATACATGCAGCCACCAAACCCAGTCACTACTGGGGATGCCAAGGGGTGCATACTACAGGAATCTGATATATATCTCCTGAGAAGCTCTACCAGAGCATGAAAAATAACAGAGGCAAATGCTAGAAACCAACCATTGAACCGAGAATGGATCCCCATTCTAGGAGTTAGAGAAACAATTGAAGGAGCTAAAGGGGCTTGCAACCACATAAGAACAATAATACCAACCATTCAGAGCTCCCAGGGACTAAACCACCATCCAAAGAGTACATATGGACAGATCCATGGTTCCAGCTGCTTATGTAGCAGAAGATGGCCTTGTTGGGCACCGATGGGAAGGGAAGCCCTTGGTCTTGCCAAGGTCTGAACCCCAGGGTAAGGGAATGTTACATCAGGAGGCTGGAAGGGATGGGTAAATGGATTGGATTGTTCCCAAATCCTAAAAGTTACTAAAATAACTTCAGCCCTAACTCACAGTTTGCACGCATCCTGAGCTACCAATGTAAAAACCTGATAGAAGAATAGAAAGAATTTTTCTATACTGCACATTATGTGTGTTAATCTGCACATGTGTGCAACAGGTACATGTGCACACTTATGCACAAGTATAACCTTCAGACAGCTAAAAGCAAGCTATCACAATATATTGCAAACTGTTCTGTCAGCTGGACATATTTCTTACTATAAAAAATTATGAATACTAAACACTTTCTTCCCCATAAAACATCACCAAAAATCCCTAAATAAAAAAATTAATTCATAACAGAACATATTTTTTAAAAATGTTTTCTTAGTACTAATGCTATGTTAGCTCAAGTGGATTAAATGGATACATTTTCTGTGATAAAAAAATTCCCAACAAGAACTGCCCTATTGCTAAATAAACATTTTTGCAGTACTATACAAGTTTTACTTTTTTAAACTTTGTGTTAATAAACATTAAATATGTATTAACAATGCATGAAAAACAGTCTTTACTTGTATTTGTTGAATTACAAGTTGGTTTATGCATGCTTACCTAGGGTTTATTGCCTGTCCTTTCTAGAAATTGCCTATTCAAATCACTTTTCCACTTATGGGGTTTTTTTTGTTTGTTTGCTTGTTTGCTTATAATTATTGTATAATTTATTTACATTCCAAATGCTGCAATCCTTCTCAGTACCCTCCTCCAAGAGTTCTTCACCCAATGCTCCCTCCCCATTGCCTGTGAGAAGGTGTTCCCCAACCCACTAACCTCCCACCCATTCCCAGCTCCCAGCGATTCCCCACCACTCCTGCATCCTCCTTCCCTGGGGCATCAAGTCTCTACAGGATTAGACATTCCTTCATTGTTGGTGGAATTGTGAACTGGTACAACCACTCTGGAAATCAACCTGGCAGTTCCTCAAAAAATCGGAAGTAAATCTACTTGAAGATCCAGCTATACTGCTCCTGGGCATATACCCTAAAGATGTCCCACCATACCACAAGGACATGTGCTCCACTATGTTCATAGCACCTTCATTTATAATAGCCAGAAACTGGAAGTAACCTAGATGTCTCTTAACCAAAGAATAGATACAGAAAATGTGGTTCATTTATACTGTTAAGCTATTAAAAACAAGAATATCATTAATTTTGCAGGCAAATGGATGGAACTAGAAAACATCCTGAGTGAGGTAAACCAAACCCAAAAAGTATGTATTTACTGATAAGTGGATATTAGCCAAAAAGTACAAAATACCTATCATATAACCCACAGACCATAAGAAGTTTAACAAGAAGAAAAGCCCAATTGAGGATGCTTCAATCAACTTAGAAGAGGGAACAAATTAAATCATAGGAGAAAGAAAGCGGGAAGGATCTGGGTGAGAGAAGAAAGAAAGAGGTAAAAGAGAGTCAGATCAAATACAGGGTGGAGGGGAGACATTAGAGAATCCCAGAGGGGTCAGGAAAATGAATGGAAATATGCAGCTACAGGGTGTGGGGGAGGAGCCCGCAGTGGAGAGATTTTGTTACCAACCTTCCCTCAAACTTTTTATCACAGAATTGTTCCTGACTAAAAGAAATATAGGGACAAAAATGGAGCAGAGACTGAAGGAAAATCCATCTAGTGACAGGCCCAATTTGGGATTTATCTCACAGGCAGGCACCAAAACCTAATACTATTACTGTTGCCATGTGGTGCTCCAGACAGTAGCCTAACATGGTTGTCCTATGAGAAACTCTACCAGCAGCTGATTGAGACAGATGCAGACACTTATACCCAACAGTTGGACTGAGGTTGGGGACCTCTATGCAAGAGTTAGCGAAAGGATTGAAGGAGGTGACAAGGATTGCAACCTCATAAGAAGAACAACAGTTATCAACTAACCCAGACCCCTGGAGCACCAGAGAGTAAGCCACCAGCCAAAGACAAACATTGGCTGGTCAGAGGCCCCTGGCACATATGTAGCAGAGGACTGCCTCTTCTGGCCTCAGTGGAAGAGGACAAGTTTTACTTTTAACGTGTGCTAATTGCCCACTACTAGGCTCAAAGTTGCCTTACTCACTCTGGTCTCTATGCATACAAATGTTGATGATTTTATAGGCAATAATTCAAAACTAAGAACCCGATTTTCAAAGAAAGGATAATATTGGATAGGCAGCTCACATCTGCAATATGGGGAGCCAAGAACTCGGTATATCTTTTGAAACCTTTCAATGTCCATGAAACCCTAGAAAGCATAACTAAGTTCAACAAGAAGAAACAAAATCTTTACAAGGTGTCCAAGTAACAAATAATTTACACAGCAATTTAGCAACCTCTGCAAGCAGCACTTACAGTCTCTGGTAGGGAGAAGATTCTCTGTTTGTAGAGAAGCCAGATCAATACGAGGAGTGAGCTGACAGTTCTTTTCTATAGTGTCAATATCTCAGACTGGCTGCTTTCACTGCTGCTCCTGTGGAAACAATTTCCAAAAGTATACTATTGAGTGACATGTTGCATGGATTAAATGATTTACTTTGATCCACTACCTGCATGTTGAGAGACCAATAGCAGAAAAGGGATACTACATAGCCTGAGAACAAAGCACCTGGCAATAATCTTGTGCTCTGGGAATGGTTTCATACTTAAGAAAACCCTATTGCTATTATTGCAAGCGCTACCCAAACATGTATCTGTGAAACATAGAGGGAAAGACATATACAACCTAGCTACCAGGGAGATCAGTCACATTACTGAGAGAACTAGTTTCATAGATTTATTGGTTAACTTCTCTGTCAGTTACCAGATTAAAAGGTGGTCTGATTTCAGACCACTAATGAGCAATACAAACTGTCCCTTTGTACCTATGTGCATTCATGTATCTAGTAAGAAACATGTAAAGGGTGAAATTTCAAACATGGCCTTGGTACTGTATAATTAGAACTATAAATATCCCATTAGATAAGTAGTAGGCAGAATACAACAGGAAGTCTCTGAGGTTAACCATAAGAAAGGATTATAATCATTGAAGCAGGTTCAAAAGTAACCTTTTCCAGAGCTCTGGTATCTTTTGGAAGAGTTGGGGATAGGACTGAGCAAGTCAAGGGGTGTCTAGGATACCTACATGTCAAGAAAACCTAGAGTCTACTAACCTAGGCCCATGAGTGCTCACAGAGATCAAACCACCAGCCAAAGAGCAGCTATGGCCTGGACCTAGGCCGCCCATACATTTGTAGCCGATGTGCAGCTTGGATTCATGTGGTTCTTCTAACAATTTGAGTAGAAGCTGTCTCTGACTCTGTTGCCTACCATTGCATCCTTTCCCCTAGCTGAACTGCCTGGTCAGACCTCAGTAGGAGAGGATGCCCTCAGTCCTGCTGCAACTTGGACTTCCAGGGCAAGGTAGTAACCACTGGGGGGTTTTGCCTTTTCTGAGAAGGGGAGGAGGTAATAGGGAAAGGAGTTGTAAGGGCGGGACTGGGAGGAAAAGAATGAGGGGAAGCTGCTGAAATCACAATGTAAAATGAATAACAATAATTTAAAAAAGGGTAGCCTTTTCACCCAGCAAGATGGTGCAATATATAAAAGCACTTGATATCAAGCCTCAAAACCTAAATTCAATCTCTAGAACTCATATGATAGGAGAGAATAGACTCTAACAAGCTATCTTCTGGATTCCATACAAAAGCAGAAGCACATGTGCCTTCAGGCCTGCACAAAATAAGTCAATATTTTTATTTTTGTTTGTTTGTTTAACTTGACTTGACAGTGTTGTATATGTGACTTGGATCTTGTAAATGGGAAGATGACTGTAATAGAATTCTAGGGTCTTCCAGCAAATACAGTTCTCTGTAATTATAAACATCCAGTACACAGGGGATTGATAACCTGAACACTGCTAGGGATGTAGAAATGCTTCCCTTTTAATCAGAGACCTCAGATGTAACTCTCGGGACCAATTTCCTTTCCAGGGTTCTGGTTTGTGCCACTTAGGCCCTCACACATGGGGAAGTTAGAAGAACGGTGGTTGCCTCGTGGATCCTTCGGGAACAATAGGCCACCCGAAGCTTGTACTCCATCAAATGTGAAATTTCACAGGGGCCTTTGACTATTTCTCTGTGCTTTGCAGGTTGTTTGACGAGTGTCCTCAGCAAACTAACTCACCAGAGCCGTGAGGCGTCAGAGAAGTACATGCTGAGAGAACACAATGAGGAAACCATACTTGGGGAAGAGACTGGTCAAAGGGACCCATGAGGGGTTTCCTGAGAAAGAACACTGGAGTAGTACCTTGGAGGGGCCGCCAAGCAAAGAGTGTAAGAAGAGAATTACAAAGAATTCTGAGGGAGGCCTGAAATGCTTTATGCACCAGGAAATTACAGGAGCTGTGTTTTCTTAAAGTAAACAGAGGCTCTACATTTGTGTGAGTGTGTGTGTGTGTGTGTGTGTGTGTGTGTGTGTGTGTGTGTGTGTGTGTGTGTGTGTGTTTGGTTTACTCTCCTGTTAATTTTACAAGATGTACTATGAACAAGAATTACTGGAAAGAAGACTGGTTTATTTAAAAGTGTAGTAATGTGGGGTGGTTGGAATGTTGCAAGTCCAGGGCTAATTATCTCCTCTTGAGCAGGCTTTAGCTCCTCACTAGCCATTCCTTGCCCATCTCTGTGTCAGAACTAAAATGCTGTGACTAATAGGCAAAAAAAAATCTTTGGAATTCTATTAACTTAGGAGACCACTAGCTTCCACCAATCCAGAAGATAAAAATAATATCAGATAACATCTAAGACTTATTGAAAATCTTCCCCCACAATGCTATAGTGACCTCTCTGATGTACCCCACCAATGTTTTTAAATTTTTCCTTGATTTATGACTTTTCTTTTTCTGTAAAACTACATAAATTGATGAAAATTCTAGAACATGAACTTTGAGTAATCTGTGATCCCAGGACAAGGTCACTCAAAATGGCTCCACAATCAACTACCTCTTATACACTTTAAGATTTGAGCTGTGTTTTTGCATCCACAGATCAAAAAAGAAAAATATTGTCACTTTTGCAAAATTTTATTTCACGAAAACACCAGCAATTTGCATTGCAAAAAGTAGCCATCTAGTTGATTTTCCTAACTTGAAATATCCCAAACATTAATTTTGCTGTGTGGTGATAACATATAAGGACCTTAATGATATGCTTATAGTTGGGTAGTTGCTGAGAAAGTGATGACAGCACGATAAAGTCACTCTTATCAATGCAGACACAATTTCTTCTCAACAGAAATTAACACAGAGCAGCTGTAAGAAATGATAACTAACATTTCTTAAGAAAGAAACCTCTTCTACCATTTAGAAGTTGTTAAAATAAGCTTTAGAAATAATGACCACACACATTTTTAATGCTATGTTTTCTTTAAATTTCATCATTTGCTTTTATTTTTAAAGGGAACAACCATAGGATCCATTATATAAATACAGCTCGAGATGAGTCACATTGAACTTTGGAGTGTCGAAGAAAATATGACTTTCATGGACAAAAACCAAGGCAAAACCTCAGGACTTTAGACTGCAATGCCACCTACTAAGGTCTAGGGGGCAGTGTAATAAAGGCTAAAGGAGTGGTTCCATCCAAGGGCACATGGTCCAGGCAACTTCCCTTGCAGAGTTAACAGGAGGATGCCTGTGCTGTTTATGTCAACATGCTGAGTACTAAGGGGGACAACAACTTGCTGACCAATTTAGAAACAGCAAAATTATCTAAGAGTCAGTCATATCTGTGTTAGAAAACAGCTTTCTTAATTGATGTGGAAAAAATACAATTAGGAAAGTTTTTATGAGCTATTTAAAATAAATGAATAAATATCTTAAGATCAACCCTCATTTCTCAGAAACATCAATTTTGTATTTTAGAAAATTGTAATATTGCAAGCTATTGGCTATTTTTGCAGAGCTTTGAAAGTTCTTGTTGGATCATAAACACATCCTTTCTAACTTATAGATGCCTAGGCATGTTTGGCACTTGTGCCCTCAAGTGTAACAGCACTCAGATATTCAGTCTTCCTAAATACTGTTAATTTGTGTCAGACACAAGGAAAAATTAAATTTTAAACTTGAACAACAACAACAAAGAAAAACAAACAAATAAACAAAAAACTATTAGTAACTACTTCAAAGAGCAAACAAATGTAAGATGATGGTATAATGAATATGGTAAAAACACTACCTGGAATCATACAGACTCAAACTGTGAGTGCTTTCTTTGTTGTTTCTACTGTTAAAATGAAACATGTCCTCAGTGAGGAAAACAAACAAACAAACAAGCAAACCGAAAAGCGAGTTGAACTGCCACAGCAATACTGACAAGCATAATAATTTGTGTTGTTTCTTGGGCAGTGAAAACTATGAAAGTGCCTTGGAACAGCGTCTAAAGGAAAGATTAACATTCTTAAGACCTATTTATGTGAGTCTCATTAAAATCCTCTAAAATTTCTAAATAAGTTGTGTAGCACTGATTTATTTGCCACTAATTTATTATACCATCACTGAGGATCTGTGAGTTGTGGCTTAATTGCATTTTTGTTCATGGAGGTTTCTGTAGTATACTGGCAAGAACTAATAGAAAAAGTAAGAAGAGAGAAAGAAAGAAAGAAAGAAAGAAAGAAAGAGAGAGAGAGAGAGAGAGAGAGAAAGAAAGAAAGGAAGAAAGAAAGGAAGAAAGAAAGAAGGAAAGAAGGAAAGAAAACACTGTCACCACCAACAAAAGCACAAATCCTTGTCTGAGACAATGAGTCACGTACAATGTTGTCATGTTAACAGCTTTTTTTTTACCCCTTTTTGTATTATTTTTTTAATTTTTATTTACATATCAAATGATATCCCCTCTCCTGGTTTACCATCCATAAACCCCCTATCCCATCCTCTCTCCCCCTTCTTCTATTAGGATGTTCCCCCACCCAACCACCTACCCCTTCCTGCCTCCCTGCCCTGACATTCCCCTACACCGGGATAGGTGGGGGAGTCCAGCCTTGGCAGAACCAAAGGCTTCTCCTCCCATTGGTGCCTAACAAGACCATCCTCTGCTTCATATGCAGCTGTCCATGTATACTGTTTAGATGGTGGTTTATTCCCTGGGGGCTCTGATTGGTTGGTATTGTGGTATTGCAACCTCTTATGGGGTTGCAAACCCCCGTTAGCTCCTTTAATCTTTTCTATAACTCCTCCAATGGGGACACTGTTCTCAGTTCAATGGCTTGCTGCTAGCATTTGCCTCTGTATTTGTCATGCTCTGGCACAGCCTCTCAGAAGACAGCTATATTAGGCTCCTGTCAGCATGCGCTTCTTGGCATCAGCAATATCGTCTGGGTTTGGTGGCTGTGTGTATATGGGCTGGAACCCCAAGTGGGGCAGTCTCTTAATGGCCATTCCTTCAGTCCCTTCTCCAAACTTTTTCTCTATATCTCCTCCTATGAGAAGAAGTGAATCAGCAGTCAGCTTTTTAATACTGAATGATTTTATTCAAAATTACATAAAAGGCCCATCTGTCATGTCCAGTAAGACTCGTTCAAGAACTTAAAAATGGATTGAAGAGATTTTGTTCATGTTAGAGGACACACACATGCATTGCTTGAAAAGCCCACAACTACAAACAAGTAGCTATTATTTATGCATTATTTGGGAGGGGTGTTTGCTTAGATAGTGTATAGCTTCTTTTCATTTGAAATTTGTAATGTGTAATTTTTATTGAAATAACATTTGGCAATTTTATTAAATTTCTATGTAGGTAGTGTCTGTGAAGGTTGTTTTCCTTTAACGGATTCCCCAGAATCCTACCACTCTCATTTTCTCTTGCTTCTATGCCTACACTCTAGAAGAATGGGAAATAGCAACTCCTCAAACACAACAATCAAGGATAGTGAAAACCTGTAAACATGTCCTCAGTAATGTTGACACATTCCAACCACTGAAGGAGAGCACTTCCCACACGAGTTTGTATATATCTTAATATATGAAATAGATAAATACAGAACAAAGCTTTAGAAAAGAATTGAATGTCAAGTAAAAATGGACAGATGGTCAGTTACAAAAATCCTCGAGTGTAGACAGGTTCAGAAATGGAAACCACATAACCTGGGTCACAGCTCTTGGGTCTGGCTCAAGCACAGGAATCAAGGAAATGATTCATAAAATGGCAGATAAAATTGATTTTATAAGTAATTAAGTTCAGAAATCTTTCAAATGTTTAAGAAACATTAAGGAACATAACTCAAATGATAATTATGTGGAAAACTAAATCAGACTTGACTTATAAGTCCCCCAAAGCACTGCTTGAAAACCAATGATCTAAGTCTATCCTCAGATATGAAGAATGCAAACAGGGTAATAGAATTTCCCACTACAGATCATGATGATGACTGGAAACAGAATCCTTTACCTATTTCCTTTATAAGAACATGCAAACTAGTATCAGTTGGCCTATGTATATTTTATATCAAGATTCAAAGGAGAAAAAAAAATAATTTTAACTTCCAAGAAAAGTAATTAGCAGTAGATTTTTTAGCTGTTTAATTTTGTTTTAAATGTTATCTTTACTATTCAATATTGTGTTCTACAAAGAAAATGATGCTTTAATTGAAATTAAATTTGACAATGCTTATCCTCATTCACAGAGGCTCAACTGGGGGCACTATCAAGTAAAAAAGAGATGGGAAAACAAGGAGTTGGAAGGGAGTACAATGATTTTAACACTTATCAGTTTTTATTTGTACTTTAAACCTAGATGAACTTGACCTCTTTTGTTCTTGTTTGACACTTTCAAGTGTTCCTAGTCTGCTTCAGGCTCTTGAGTTGCTGAGACAACAGGGGAAGGAAAAAGGTGCCTTGTTCCAATTAACTAAATAAAACAAAACCTTTAAACTTACTTTACTAATTGAATTTCCTCATGTACAGTAGCAATGCTAATGCTTGGGATGGGGCATTTACTCTCATTTGTGTAGTTTTTGTTTACAGAACAAGAAGTGTTTTTTGACTCAGTGTATAAATTTACTGTTTAGACTCAGAGAAGGTGAAAAGACTTAATCTACTTGACAACTTTGGAAAAATTAAATTGAGATATAAACCATTTTGGGTGGGTAATGAAGCTGCATGCTTGTGAAAACAGTTAAAAAATTAAAGGAGTCCTTACTGTATGACTGCCAGTAACACAAATATGATGCAAGTCACCCACGGTGTATACCAAAATGAAAGAACACGGAATCTCAACTTTTAACATTGAGCCTTCAATTATATTAGCTCAGTACAAATGATAACTGATTCCATTGGGTTATTTTTTTAATAATTTCAGCATAAATGAAAAGGAAGTAAAATTAACTTGATATTGAGTAGCTGGTACTAAGAAATACACTCAAGCTTAGAAGTTCAAAAATTTACATTAGAAATTATAAATAACTTAGAAACCTGTATACATGCTGCCATTTGGATTAAAAACATGTTTAAGTTCCTTTTCCAAAATAAAAAAATTAGACTTTTTGGTTTACAGCAAATGGATAATAAGATTGGGAACTGGACATGGTCTTTGCATTTACAAACAAAAACAATAAATGAATAAATTTTATTTACTAACCTTATTGTAGCTGTAAGTTTTTAGTATACATCAATATAACTGATTCATGAGCCATTAGTGGGTCATAAAATAAGACAGCTCAATAAAATAATTATATCCTCACATGTTTATTCTGTTCTAACACTTAAATGAAGGACCTTTGTACCATACCATGCCTAGATACAGAGGGTAAAAACACACATACACACCCACAAACAAACACACACTCATATTTATATTATATATTTTATTTATATATTTCATATTTTTCTCTTAATTCTGTGAACTTAGTTGTGACTTTTATAATTCTTGATGTCACAGCCTTCCTTTAATAAGCAGAAAAAAAGTGTTATTTAATCTTTTTAAAGTAAATTACTTAAACTATGTTTTCTTACACTAATAAGTATAATTTTTATAGTCCTTGAAGTTTTTCTCAATTTACAATGAATATTGTGTAAACTCAAATTATAAAGACTTGTAGCTGGAAATCAACTTTTGGGTTTAGATATCTAACTTACTAAACATGTTTTATCATTATTCAACCCATTTTAAGTAGATTAAGAAAATGAATCTAGTATCTTCATTCAATATTCAATCTTCTAATTTTCCAAATTCTCTGTAAAATCAAAATTGGTAAAGTTTTAAAATTTCTCAAGCAAAGTAATATATTTGAAATAGTTATGATCGAAAAGAATATTTTTCTTTCATAGCAAAGGAAATGTTTTCTCCACAAAAGCATCAGGTAAATGATGTACTTTGCTCCTGAAAGAGGTAAATTTAGTCTTCAAATTAATGATGCACATAATGCTGTTATACACAGGCAATGTCAACTTCGTTCCACATTAGCCTTACTCTAGCCTACAAGAAAAGAGACTCCTTTTCTTACAGGCAATGTTTTTCTACTAGTAAGTTGATGCATTTATGAGATTCCTTTCTTATCCATAACTACTCTTCTTTGCTGGTAGTTCCTTCTCATTACAAAAATTCTCCACTCTTTCCTCCTTCCAGTCTTCACAAGAATGTGTTCTAGCTTCTACTCTTTTCCTAGCCAATGAATATTTTTCTCATATTTAGCTAGAGTCACAATTGCTGCTGAAACACCATGCGCAAATGTTCCACTTCTCTGTTCTTTTCTACCCCGCATCCTCAGTGCCCTTCTCACTTTCAGACCATGTGTGTTTATTGCCTTCCACATTCTCCTTCCTTAAAGCCTATATACTTTCTAGTTTCACGGCCTCTACCCATGTCCATGCCCACATAAAAACACATCACTAAAAATTAGAAGTTATGAAATCTTCATGGTTCCTCCTCATCTTCTCAGTTCCACGCCAATCTTTCTGCACCTGATGGGTTAACTTTTAAAAAGGTCTCCCTGACATAGTTCATTAAATCTCCTTAACGTGCAGTCAGAAACAGTGGGAGGATTAGCAGGATTCTTAACAATTACTTCATGATAAAAAAACAAACCACAACGTCTTCTAAATGGACTTCACTTTCATCTCAATGTTTTCTTACATTCTAATTTAGATAAAATGAGAAAGCTTACTATTTTTCCTTGCAAAATATTAATATATTTGTCTCAGGATTTAGTATTTGACTTTTATCTGAAACAATACATCTAGAAAATTTAAGGTGTGGCCTGTATTGGAACATAGTGTTAATTGTTACCAAGTTTATACATGAATGTGTTGAGGAGGGGGGAGTTCTGACATCATCACATAAACCTAAATAATTTTCAGAATATAATTACACTGACTGTCTTCAAATCATGATCTGTTTAATCTATTTCACTGCAGCATTTTAAATACTATCATTCACATTTACTAAGCTTTTGCTATTTTTATTGGACTATTCTGATTATATGTCTCATTTGATATGCCCAATTAATTTAAAAAACTAAAAAAAAAATTAAACCCTGTGTTAAAGTCAGGCATTTCTTTTTCCTAAAACAGATGAAGCAAAGTACTGCCCTCTTGGAGTTTCCAGTGTAGGTCCTGTTAAATGTTTACTGTCAATTGAAAGAAGCCCTCCATGAGAGAAGGTCATGGAAGTTCAGGAAGTAAGTGAATTTTTACATAACTAAAAAAGTACATAAAAGTCACAAGACTCAGGAACCTCCTGAAAGGTACAGGATTCATAAAAACTTTAGAGTTATGTAAGTAGTAGCAGTTATTTAAGAGAAGCAACGTTCTAGTAGCCAAGCTGCCTTCAAGGTATGAAAAGCAGGCAAGTTCTGTGAGCAATCATCCATGTTAGCAAAATGGGCTTATCATTCATGTAGCTCCTATACTCTTATAACCCTTTACCCATACTCCTGTAAGTAATTCACTGGCTCATAAGTTAAATTTAAATAAAATGATAGAAAAGATACTATGCTTTCAATTTTTCTCATTTTTTTTGCAAAATATCAATATGCTTCAGTATTTAATATTCACTTTTGTCTAGATGGTTGTGGTGAAGTGTCCTGTCTGGGGTGAACAGAGATTCCTTCAGAGTTTCTCTCCCACACTCCTGGAAAGTCACAAAGACTACTCTGTAGCAGAGGTCACTTTGCTCCACTCAAAGTATCAATCAGTCCCACTCACTGCACAACTGCTAAAAGCCCCATTCCCCTTCATCATTTTTTACGGTTCCATACACTAAAGAACCCTAACTTCAAGACACTGAGGAAAGAAATTGAAGAAGACCTCAGAAGATGGAAAGATCTCCCATGCTCATGGATTGGCAGGATTAATATAGTAAAAATGGCCATTTTACCAAAAGCAATCTACAGATTCAATGCAATCCCCATCAAAATACCAATCCAATTCTTCAAAGAGTTAGACAGAACAATTTGCAAATTCATCTGGAATAACAAAAAACCCAGGATAGCTAAAGCTGTCCTCAACAATAAAAGGACTTCAGGGGGAATCACTATCCCTGAACTCAAGCAGTATTACAGAGCAATAGTGATAAAAACTGCATGGTATTGGTACAGAGACAGACAGATAGACCAATGGAATAGAATTGAAGACCCAGAAATGAACCCACACACCTATGGTCACTTGATTTTTGACAAAGGAGCCAAAACCATCCAATGGAAAAAAGATAGCATTTTCAGCAAATGGTGCTGGTTCAACTGGAGGGCAACATGTAGAAGAATGCAGATCGATCCATGCTTATCACCCTGTACAAAGCTTAAGTCCAAGTGGATCAAGGACCTCCACATCAAACCAGACACACTCAAACTAATAGAAGAAAAACTAGGGAAGCATCTGGAACACATGGGCACTGGAAAAAATTTCCTGAACAAAACACCAATGGCTTATGCTCTAAGATCAAGAATCGACAAATGGGATCTCATAAAACTGCAAAGCTTCTGTAAGGCAAAGGACACTGTGGTTAGGACAAAATGGCAACCAACAGATTGGGAAAAGATCTTTACCAATCCTACAACAGATAGAGGCCTTATATCCAAAATATACAAAGAACTCAAGAAGTTAGACCGCAGGGAAACAAATAACCCTTTTAAAAAATGGGGTTCAGAGCTAAACAAAGAATTCACAGCTGAGGAATGCCGAATGGCTGAGAAACACCTAAAGAAATGTTCAACATCTTTAGCCATAAGGGAAATGCAAATCAAAACAACCCTGAGATTTCACCTCACACCAGTGAGAATGGCTAAGATCAAAAACTCAGGTGACAGCAGATGCTGGCGAGGATGTGGAGAAAGAGGAACACTCCTCCATTGTTGGTGGGATTGCAGACTGGTAAAACCATTCTGGAAATCAGTCTGGAGGCTCCTCAGAAAATTGGACATGGAACTGCCTGAGGATCCAGCTATACCTCTCTTGGGCATATACCCAAAAGATGCCTCAACCTATAAAAGAGACACGTGCTCCACTATGTTCATCGCAGCCTTATTTATAATAGCCAGAAACTGGAAAGAACCCAGATGCCCTTCAACAGAGGAATGGATACAGAAAATGTGGTACATCTACACAATGGAATACTACTCAGCTATCAAAAACAACGAGTTTATGAAATTCGTAGGCAAATGGTTGGAACTGGAAAATATCATCCTGAGTGAACTAACCCAATCACAGAAAGACATACATGGTATGCACTCATTGATAAGTGGCCATTAGCCCAAATGCTTGAATTACCCTAGATCCCTAGAACAAACGAAACTCAAGACGGATGATCAAAATGTGAATGCTTCACTCCTTCTTTAAATGAGGAAAAAGAATACCCTTGGCAGGGAAGGGAGAGGCAAAGATTAAAACAGAGACTGAAGGAACACCCATTCAGAGCCTGCCCCACATTTGGCCCATACATATACAGCCACCCAATTGGACTAGATGGATGAAGCAAAGAAGTGCAGACCGACAGGAGCCGGATGTAGATCGCTCCTGAGAGACACAGCCAGAATACAGCAAATACAGAGGCGAATGCCAGCAGCAAACCACTGAACTGAGAATAGGTCCCCTATTGAAGGAATCAGAGAAAGAACTGGAAGAGCTTGAAGGGGCTCGAGACCCCAAAAGTACAACAATGCCAAGCAACCAGAGCTTCCAGGGACTAAGCCACTACCTAAAGACTATACATGGACTGACCCTGGACTCTGACCCCATAGGTAGCAATGAATATCCTAGTAAGAGCACCAGTGGCAGGGGAAGCCCTGGGTCCTGCTAAGACTGAACCCCCAGTGAACTAGACTATGGGGGGAGGGCGGCAATGGGGGGAGGGTTGGGAGGGGAACACCCATAAGGAAGGGGAGGGGGGAGGGGGATGTTTGCCCGGAAACCGGGAAAGGGAATAACACTTGAAATGTATATAAGAAATACTCAAGTTAATAAAAAAAAATAAAGTATACTTTTAACTGCAATTGAAAAAAAAAAGAACCCTATGCTGACTTTCAGGATGGTGGCTTAATTGTTTACATTAGCAAAGTGTACCTTCAGTTACTAAAGTAACCAATAAAGACAAGCCCAGCTGAATTGTATTCTTAACTGCCCACGCTTAGCTCTGTGACTTCAGGCAACCAAATCTCTTCACTTTCCTCAGTGTCCTCGTCTGTAAAGGATTTGGCTATGTCAGTGATGTTCAACTCCTACCAAATAGGGTCTGCAGGGGTAAGCCAGTGCTTTCTAATATGATGGGCTCCTCTCTCAAAGGAGCAATGAGTAGCCCCTGGATCCTCTTCTATTGTCACAATAAAAGCCACAATATATGGCTTTGAAGAAAAGAATTCTCATGTTGAATGTCATGTGCATGTGTCTGTGTCTGTATGTGTCTGTGTTTGTGTGTCTGTGGGTGTGAGTGTCCCATGGCTCATGCATGTGGAAGCTAGAGAAGTATGTCAGTTGTTTTCTATTGTTCTTCTACCTTGTATCATAAGGTGGAATTTCTGGCTAAATTTATTCTTGTCATTTCACTTTAGCTGACTGGTTATGAAAGTCCTAGGACCTATATGTCTTCACCACCAAAACAATACCAGGGTTATAGGAACAGGAAGCCATGCCTGACTCTTTATTTAAGTACTGAGGATTTAAATTCAGGTCCTTTTACCCACTAAGTCATTCATTGGGACTTCTCAATGCTTTGTAAATCAGAAAATCTCAATAGTCTTGAATATTCAGTCTTATGAATACCTTCAATGCCACACAAATTCAAAATACAAAGAAAAATGGTGGTGGGGTACAGGAAATAAATACAGAAGATATAACATTCTTTTTGTATACAGAGCTGTGATAAGAGTAACACAAATTAATATATTCAGCACCTACAAAAGATACATAGTACCATGACCATTTTCCATACAAGAAAATGAAACAGAAAATTTGACTGTCTGCACCAAATCTATGACTGAGAAACAGAGACAGCAAAGTCCTTTTTCTTTGTGCCCTGATAGCTTCCTGTGAGAGAAACTAACAGACCTGTTCTGTCCTGTTCATGGTTTCTGTTTGTAACTCATCTAATCCTTGCAAATATGTCACATCATTATTCCTGTTTTTGCAATTAGAAAATCATGGTTCAGAGAAGGGAAATGATCCCCCAAGTCAAACTAATTCAACAAGACAAGATGGATTGAATTACCTGGATTCACACTCTTGTACCCTTTCCTCCGCTCCAAATGGCCTCCTCTCAAAGAAAGGAAAGGAAATAGTGAAACAGAAGCAAAGGTGCATGATGAGGGACAGGTGGGTAAATTTTAAGAATTCCACTGTTTACTCCCAAGGGCTATTGAATCTAGGGAGATAATTTCTTGGAAAGTACCTTAAAAAATCTGAACAATTCCAACATCAGGCATTGTTATTAGCCATTCAAGTGATGACATCACATGCCTTTCTACAGTTCTTCACGAGACTGGTAATATGAAAGAACCATACAGTTAATGAATCACTTAAATGCTCTACGGAAATTGAAACAAAGGAAGACTGCCTGACACTCTGAAGATTATGATACAAAGTTGGTTACATGAGCTAGCTTTCTCTTCATGATATACAGTCCACACTGGCAGTGGAATAACTCAAATTTTCAATTTTTCTTGGGTTTCATCATGAACTTAATCAAAAGTATGAAAGTCAGAATTTTAATATCCTGGTATGTAGTGAAAAATAAATAGTATGCCCCACTACCTGAACCCTTCAAGCATTTTTTATTTTGATTGTCTTCCCATTATATTGAGAGATTGTCAGGACTTTATCAGGAAATTCACCCAAACATGCTAGAACAGTATTATGGTGTCTATGGTGCTATAAGTCATGGACCCTTTGAGTGATTAAAAGCCACAGAGTTGTGACAAGGACCATAAGGAGATCAGACAAGAAGTTACTGCCTTTAAAAGAAAGAGAAAAGAAGAAAAAAAAATCAGAATGATTTAACCCCTTGCAACCCTGTGCAGTGTAAGCACTGTATCATTATTTGGTTGACTGATGTCTTTTCAGATTGGACCTGTAGCAATAGCTTATAAAGGGCAAAGTAGAAGAAAACAGAATTTATATACAGAATAACAATATAGCTGCTGTCTTAACATTGAGCCCGTAAAGACAATGCTATTTGATATCCTTAAAACAAACATTCCCCACTGATATTAGCAAAACACAATTTGTGTGCTTGTTCACTGACAGCAGCTACACTTTCTTAGCTCACTGAGGAATTTCAAATCCAAAATCCATTTCTAATATATTTAGGATGCAAAAACTTTACTAAACAAATTCTATTTGTCGGACAAGGCATAAAGTAAGAAAAGATGGCTCTTGAGGTACTGCAAACTCTTGAGTAATAGAGAAGCAATTAAATAAATTTCTACCATCATTTAATAAATTTTGAAAATAATTCCCATGCCATATAGTTAAAGGATTTAATAACCATTTCAAGAAACAACCTTAAAATATTAACAGAATTCTTTTAAGCAAGGGAAAACAGTATTTACCATACAGATATTTTCTTACTTGTAGTGTTAATACATCTAAATTTTATAAAAAATATTTTAATGTTTTTACAATAAAATTTAGTATTAATGAAATACATTTACATGCATGTATATTTATAGAACACATGCACACAAACCTATGCCTATATGGGTAAAGTGCTAGGAATGTTTCAAAAATGTTATAAAGGACTTATTAGTGTTTTAAGTGGGGTGGGGAGTGTGTCACAGAGCTACATCACGTTCCACATGGAATAAATCCTTTAAGATTTAGTGAACCAACATGATTTGAAACCCCAAGGGAAAGGCTATTATCTCCATCTATGAGACAGGTAAGGTCCAAGAACAAAGCTTGATCTGGTCTTTGATCTGATTCCTAAAGACAGATACAGATAGGCTAAATAAAGAAGACAGTTTGTGACTCTCTAAAGACAGGGACTGAGTCATCTGGAGAGTAAAGGGAAAGTGTTTGTTTTGATTTGGGGTTTTTGGTTTGTTTTATTTTTTATTTTTGGTTTTTGTCTTTTTTTTTGAGTCTACATATCCCTAGGTAGTACAGGTTATTCCTAAATTCACAATCCTACTGCCTTAGCTTTTGAATACTAGGATTATATGTATGTGCCAAAATACCCAGTCACAAGTAAGTTTGGAAGTATGTTTTCTATAAACACTGAATGTTGGATAAAAAAAGAAAGATAGAAATTACAGGTTTCCCAAGGAAGAAAGTAATGGAGTGGAGTCATAAAGTACTTAGATGTTATCTAAAGATATTTGAGTTATATCCTCTAGTAAATGGAAGCCAGAACTTAACATCTGAAATCTCTACCTAAGTATAGGCACTCTTAGATTTCCCTCTTAAAATAAGATACTTCTGCCTTCATGGATAGGTGAGTACATTTCTCCAGACCCAACAATGGCTTTGACTAGCAGAATCAATGTAATATAATGACTAAAATGACCTCCCTTGCCTTCTCGTGTAACTGAGAATTTACTAGAGTTTTTCTTGCTCTGCTAACTTCTATAGAACATTTAATCCAAAAACAAAAGAATATACCTTCTTTTCAGCACCTCATAGTACATTCTCCAAAATTGACCATATAATTGGTCATAAAACAGGCCTCATCAGATACAAGATGTCTGAAATAATCCCATTCATCCTATCAGATTACCATGAACTAAGACTGGTCTTTAATAACCAAAAAAAAAAAAAAACAAAAAAAACAAAAAACCGACAGAAAGCCCATACACTTACATGGAAGCTGAACAGAGCTTTACTCAATGATAACTTGTTCAAGGAAGAACTAAAGAAAGAAATGAAGTATTTTTAAAATTTAATGAAAATGAAGGCAAAGTATACCCAAAATCCTGTGACACAATGGAAGCAGTGTTAAAAGGAAAATTCATAGCTCTGAATGCCTCCAAATATACACCAGAGGAGTAGACAGCAAGAAATAATCAAAGTGAGAGCTAAAATCAACCAAGTAGAAACAAAAAGAACTATGCAAAGAATAAACACAACCAGGGGCTGGTTCTTTGAAAAAATCAACAGGATAGAAAAATCCTTAGCCAGACTAAACAGAGGGCAGAGAGACAGTATCCAATTTAACAAACTCAGAAATGAAAAACATGACACAACAAGAGAAATGGAGGAAATTCACAAAATCATCAGATCCTACTAGAAAAGATTCAACAAAACTGGAAAATCTGGGTGAAATAGACATTTTTTTAGAAAGTTACCAGGTGTCAAACTTAAATAACGATCAGATAACCCATTTAAACAGTCCCATAACTCTTAAAGAAATAGAAGCAGTTAGTAAAATCTCCCAACCAAAAATAGCCAAGGACCAGATGGGTTTAGCTAAGAATTATATCAGACCTTCATAGAAGACCTAATAACTATAGTGTTCAAATTATTCCACACAATAGAAACAGAAGGAATATTACCCAAGTCCTTCTATGACACCACAACTATGATTATACCTAAACCACCAACCGACCCAACGAAGAGAAATTCAAACCAATTTCCCTTATGAATATTGATGCAAAAATATTTAAAATTCCCCAAACAGAATCCAAGAACACATCAAAACTATAATCTATCATGATCAAGTAGGTGTCATCTGAAGGATGCAAGGATGTTCAATATTTGGAAATTCATCAACTTAATCTATTATGTAAACTAACTCAAAAACAAAAAAAAAAGAAGGTGCATGATCATCTCATTAAATGCTGGAAAAGCATTTCACACAATTCAACACCCCTTCATGTTAAAAGTCTTGGAAAGATCATGAATTCAAGGCCCATACCTAAACATAGTAAAAGCAATATACAACCCACCAGTAGCCAACATCAAACTAAATGGAGAGAGCCTTGAAGCAATCCCACTAAAATCAGGGACTAGGCAAGGCAGCCCACTCTCCCTACTTATTCAATATAGCATTGAAAGTCCTAGCAAAAGCAATGAGACAACAAAAGGAGGTCAAAGGAATACCAATTGGAAAAGAAAAAGTTAAAATACCACTATTTGCAGATGATGTGATAGTACTTAAGTGAAACATAAGTTTCACCAGAGAACTACTAAGCCTGATAAAGAAAGTCAGCGAAGTGGGTGGGTGAAAAATTAACTCAAAAAAAAAAAAAAATCAGTACTCTACTCAAAGGATAAACAGGCTGAGAAAGAAATTAGGAAATGACACCTTTCACAATAGTCACAAATAGCACAAAATACCTTGCTGTGACTCTAGCCAAGTAAGTGAAAGATGTGTATCACAAGAACTTCAAGTCTCTGAAGAAAGAAATTGAAGATCTCTGAATATGGAAAGACCTCCCAGGCTCATGGATTACCTGGATTAATATAGTGAAATGGTCAATTTGCCAAAAATAATCTATAGATTTAATGTCATCCTCTTGAAAATTGCAATTCCATTCTTCACAGAGTCCAAAAGAGCAATTTGCAAAAATAACAAAAAACACAGGATAGCGAAAACTATCCTCAACAATAAAAGAACTACTGGGTGAGTCACCATCCCTGGACTCAAGCAGTATTACAGAGCAATAGTGATAAAACTGTATGATATTAATACAGAGACAGGTAGATCGATGCAATAGAATTGAAGACCCAGAAATATACCCATGCACCTATGGTCACTTGATGTTTGACAAAGTTGCCAAAACCATCCAATGGAAAAAAAGATAGCATTTTCAACTTGTGCCGGTTCTACTGGAGGTCAGCATGTAGAAGAATGCAAATCAATCCATTCTTATCACACTGTACGATGCTTAAGTCCAAGTGGGTCAAGGACCTCAATGTAAAATCAAATACACTCAAACTAATTGAAGAAAAAGTGGGAAAGAGCTTTAAACTCATGGGCATTGAGGAAAATTTCCTCAACAAAACAATGGCAAAAGCTCTAAGATCAAGAATCAACAAATGGGACCTCAATCCTATTTCAAGAAATACTGAAGCTTTTAGTCTTCTTTATTATTATAGGCAAAGTATACAGTGAAGATTTTATTATGACATTTTCATACATGTGAATTTTGGCCACATTTATAACTCCCCAGTCTCATCTCTCATGCCCCTGATTGCTTTTTTGTAACTTGTATCTCTTCTTATTCTAAAAAAAGGGTAGGAAGCTAGGGTGATAGCACACTGAGAGAGACCTTACCTCTCAAATTTTCCCCTAGCAGCTAGTAGGAAATGCTACATCCATCTCACTGCCTTGGGGATTTCTCTTGCCTTTCCTTTTGTGACATATTTCACACCTCATACATAGTAACTGTGTCAGATAGCTCTCCTCTCATTCCATCCTCAATATTTTGGATAAAAAAAGAATAAAAGAAGGAGAGAGAAAGAAAGGGAATGAAGCAGGGGAGAACATGTAGAGAGAAAATGTTGATATTAGTTGCCTGTTTCCTCATTATATAGGGTTAGAAAAGAAGTCCCAATAAGTGCTTGGGTGATCATGGGCCAGGATATGACTGTCCCAATAAAACAAAGGCAGGTGATGCATAAAATGGAGAGAATGCCTTTATGATTCTAGCTACATAATGAGCACTCATACATTTCATGATTAAGTAAGAGATATCTGACTTAAGAGGAATGTTAAGCCAAAAATAAGAATTCTGAAAAATTACCTCCTTCTAGGAACTTCTTAATAAAAACACAGGCAAGGATGATCTGGTACAGCAAGCACCTGTGTGGCACAAAATAGGCATACCCATGACAAGGGACAATAGAAAACCAGAGACTATGATCTGGCAAAGGGATGTGGGAGACGTGGCTGTTCGTTAGTTTTCAATATTGGGCTAATTACAAATGATGACCGTATCCAAAAGCAGTACCTCATGGTGAGCACTTATAAATATACATAAAATAATAGAACTGACCTATATAGAAAACAATATAAGATAAACATAAAAATGTACATAGACATATTAAGTATATAAATTTAAATTATATAAGATATAAATATATAGAGCTATGCAGATCTGAGGATATAAGTTACTTAAATACATGCATATATTTAGACTAATATGCAAACAATATTTATGTAAAAAATAAGACAAAATAATCATAGAAATAAGAATATAAACACTAAATTCATAAAATCTATGTGTTCTTTGTGGTGTGTGTGTACTTGTGTGTGTATATGTGTGTGTGTGAATGTGTGTGTATATAAAATAAACAACCTACAGAAACAAATGCAATCTCATATATGTACAGCCAAGGTAACATTCATTCTTGGAGAAGGCAAAAAAAACAGCACTGTGGTAGCATTCCTAAGCCACAATAAGAAAATGAAACATATTTTCATCAAAAGAATTCCACTCAAGGTAAAGGTCACCTGAACAATCTACAGTCCAAGAAAGTAAATTGACTAAATAAGATCAAATGTATCAGATTATTAGGAGATAGTTAAGCTGAAAAACACTTGACTCAGAAAGAAAAAGTTAATAGAAAAAAAAAGATGTCCCTTGGAAGACAGTACAGTGGAACAGAGACAATAGGTACAAAATTCCTTGTAAAAAGAAAATGTTGGCTGGCTTTAAGTGTAGAGGAACGTACAGCTAGCATAAAGGAGTCAATTTGGTACTTAAAATCTTAAGAACCTATATGACCATTGAATATAAGCATCACTTTAAATCTCTTTAAAATTACTAAGTAAATAGCAATATTTTAAACAGTCCAAAAATTGAATTAACAAATACACACTGTCTGTTTTCTGATCTGTGTGCACACTCATTCAGCATGTACTGTATTACTTCCTTGGAAGCACATGCTGTACTCACTTCCAAGAAAGGGGCAAGAATGTCCACAAGATGGCTTAGCTATCTCAGGCTGCTTCCAATGAAAGGAATCGGAGCAAAGTCAGTGCTAGAAGAGAAATATCTGTTTTGCACCTGAGGCCTTCTTTGTTAGGGGCATACTGTCTGGTCTTTTCCTTCCTTCACTTCCACAGCCTGGCTAGCAGAGCTGAAGCTCCTGGCTGGTACTCTCTGCCTTTGGTCATTTATTCCATGTTTTTACTCTTTTTAGGTTTTTTCAAAAAGAATATACTATTGCTGACTATTCAGCCTTCCAGTGGATTTTGTTTTGTTTATTACATTTTGAGGCACTAAGACTTTCTAGTTTTATAGTTATTTATTTAAAAGTTATAGAAATTATAATAATACATCACGTCTTGTAGAATATTATCACTAAGATTTCATGGGCTGATTTTTGGTTTGGGGTGTGTGTGTTTGGAGTTTTTAATAGGAAATACACATGTCTGAGTACCATACATATCCTAACATACACATGCATGTACACATATAGGGCTAAATAGGTTCCGATGGTATCTAAGGTATACCAAATATTAAAATTCTATGTAGAACAAAGGGGGGGTTCTTTCTTTTCTCATGTGAATGGGAAAATACTGGGAGACTGTAGTGACCTTCTCTTGTGCCCCATCCCAACCATCTTCCTACAGAATTCCTTTTTCTTTCTCATCAGGTTCTCATCCTCCCATTTGCACCATCCTAGAAAACTTGCTTCACATGTTGATGATTTCTTTTGTGCCTAGGAATTACTGGAGGATAATTTTGTCTTAGATCTCCTTGGGTTGGGTGGTAAATTGAGGGCAGAAGATAATATTTCAAGTCACCAACCTGACGTCCTCAGAAAACTCAATGGAGTAACAGACTCAATTATGTGGACTTGATGAAAGGATTTCAGCCGAGAATGAAGTGTGGAGATTTTTGAAATAAGAGCCCCATATTCAGATGCTGAAAGCTCCATGGGGAACAGGGGACATTTGGGGAAATCAGGAAATAGCACAATGTAAGTCTCCGCAAGAGGAGCAATAATGACGGGAGGCAAATTAGGGGGGCACAAACAAAACAATTTAAGATTTCAAGATTAAAAACAGAGCTGAAGGAATACAAGAGAAAATAACACCAGCAAATCAATTTTAATATGTTTTTTTACAAAGTAAATATATATATTTGAAGGGATTCTACATTTGGGATGATTTTAAGCAATCGAGTTAAGGAGGGAAAAGGTGAGGGCAGTCCACGTGAATTGACCTGCTGACCTTTCCCTGTGTGTGCTAGGTTTGCCAAGTGAACCAGTGCCATGAATGAGACTGATTCAGCACAGGCCAATATTTATACAATGTCAACAATATCTATACATTTCCGACTTTGGAGTTATTGTACTTAAAAATGAAGTTGGCAAAGTGCTCATAGGAGAAATAGTAAATATAAACAAAAGCAAGCTAAAGAAGAAACAGTTTCGGAGATGACCTATGCCTAGAAAAGTTCCAAGTTACTGCCTCTGTCTGTGAAGGTTGTGGGACCTTTAGGAAGTGGGGTGTACCCAGAGGAAACAGTGTTCTGCTTTGAAATTGGTAACTTAGCCCTACTCTCTTTCTCTGTCTGATTACTAGTCTATTTAAATGTGAGCATGCAGTTGCCTCACACCTCTATGTCCCATAAAGCTGACATAATCATGTCTTGTCAGTCATGATGAACCATATTCCTTCATGGGCTGACATACTCTTCCTCTTCTAAATGATTGCTCTGGTGCCCTTTACAAAAACTAATACACTTTAAAAGTAAACCAAGAGTATGGACATGTTTGTGTGCTTGTGAAAATAGTAAATACAGTAACATAAAATAACATCAAAATTTGTAAATGCCAGATATTGTAGGGGCACATGAACCTGTGACAATTCAGACAGCCCCTGCTTTCATTTTGGGAGTCAATAATGTTTCAAGGAGGGCAGCCATGTCACCAATATTTGCAGAGTAGCATTCCCAGAGTGGGTGAAAAAATTTAAAATAGCAGTAGCAAGTTGCCTTCAACAAAGGGCTTAGAGGAGCCAAAGGATGAGGTAAAATAAATCTAACTGTATAATACCCCTTTCTTATAAAACCAGATTGTCATTGTTTAAAAAAATTCTCTAAAATGTTAAACAATGTTTACTAATAAAGTAAGCATGCACCTGTGGTATCAAAAAAAAATTCATAAAGCTAAATAGAACATGAAGGCCCCCAAATAGCAAATGCCTTCAGCAGACTAAAGAGTTATCAAAATGTCTAAACAAAGGAGATAGTATAACCAGGATTTAGTGGTGCACAACTCTATCTTCCTAGCTTTCAGAGGCTGAAGAGGAGAATTGAAGAGTTCGAGGTTAGTTGGATTTACACTATGACACTAGGTTTTATATAAAAATGGAAGCAACAAAAATGAACAAATGGGCCATTGAGTACTAGATGAATACACACACACACATACACATACACACACACACACATACACATACACACACATGTGTGTGTATTTGAAGATCTATATCTACATCTATCTATATAAACATCTACATCTACATCTATATCTATATTATCTCTAGGGAAAGTGGATAACATTTGAAATGTAAATAAAAATATCCAAAAAAGTTATGGAACCATTATCCCTTTTAAAAAAAAAGATGACTAAAAGGAAGTGTGCAAGTGCTGAACACTACTCATATAAGTGTTTCAGTATGGTCTCACTTGGAAAATTCAAAATGTGATTTAATTTACTCTAGTGTCCCCTCAGAAGAGATGATGGTGAGATAGATAGTCACAGGCAAGAACTTTTCTTAATTTTACTGTTATCACTTTTTTAAGGGTTAATCTTAGTGATCCACAAAAATATCAGTATCAATACAGAAAGATACACACAGATATACTTAACCAGTTCTTTAACACCTACATAAGTAGAATAAAGGATGGCAAAGACACCCTACAGTTAGTAACTTTATAGGTCAAAAGTGACTTTTGAACTGTAAGGAAGGATGTTCTTTTATCTGGGCATGTTCCACATACCGATGAGGACACTTTTAACATCTGGAGGAGAGCCAGAGATGTCCAGAAGAGAAATAAGATGACAGAGTCAAGTTTGAAGAGAGTTAGGAAAGCTCATGCAGCCAGAAAAACAAAGGGAAGGGTTTTCCCCTGGTCAACAGAGAAAGGCAGTCCTGCTGATACCTTGATTTTAGCCCAGGGAGACAGACCCCTTTTGGACTTCTGATCTCTAGAACTATAAAATGATGAATTTCTGTGATTTCAGGAAAATTCAGACTTGTGGCAAACTAGCAAACTAGTACAAATTATCCTTTGAAAGTGGAAGGTCATAAGCTTAAGTCTTGTTTTTGTGATTTGGGGCATAACCTCTACTCTGTTTTGTTATCTATAAAGTTGAAATCATAAAAATATCTATTGACACAACTGTGGTGATCATTAACCTAGAGTCAGAACTCATTGAAGGTAGATATTATTATCACGAAGTGCTTTAATAATGAAAACAAAATTGGAATAAAATCTGTAAGAAATATACTAATTCTTATTACAATTTTTATTACTTTTTACTTCTCAAACTTAAAGCCAGTGATTCTTCATAAATTCTTGTCTACAAGGTGGAATATGAAGGGAAACTGTTCCAGTGTTGAAAACATTTCATGATTTGAGCTCATTCACTGCAGTCCTTTAATATCAAGCCTCTTTGGGGGAAGAGGCAATATCCTTGACTGGCTATAAATTTATGAGTGCAGTTGCTTTTATGGCTCTGAATGTAATAGAACTTAAGTAAATACTGATAAGTTCCCTATTCTTCTGAGAAGTTTCCACCTATATAATATTGCCCTATCATTGGAAATCCCCACCGTTTTGATAAGAATGAAGGCAAGAACTCTTTTATATATAACACTTGTCAATTAGAATCAGAGGAGCATTCATCATTTTAGTCAGAAGGGTTATGGGTTTGTGAAAACTCCCACTTGAAGCATGTACAATGAAATTTTTCCTTTCTTGTCTTTTAGGTACATTCAGCTGGTTTGGGATAATAATGTTAGCTTTCAAGGTTATCTGTTTTCCAAGCCTCTTAACACGGTATGCATTTATAGATTACATGGAAAATGGATTAAAATCAGTACTATTCTCACCAGTGTTTCCATGCAAAGATACCTGAAACAAAACTATAAATGTTCTTTTCTCCTGCACAAATAGATCCTGTCTTTGTTAATTTTGTCTATAGGGAACTAATTAGCTCCCTCAAACCATCTATTAAATGCTTTTTGAAACTACTTAAAAACCCGTTACTAAATGTTGCCAAACACTCATTGAGTCTATGTGTTTTTTAAAAAAATATTTTAATCTTCTACTTAGAAGATAATATGTTTGACTTATGTTTTCTGCATATAGGATCATAATGCAGAATGTATCAGTTCATATCTATGAAGCTCCATAATGTACTTTAAGATCTGACAAAGGAAAAGCCAGGGATAGTGTTGTGCACACAACATCCCAGTACCGGGAGCCAGATCAAAGAAGATACGAAGTTCAAGACCAGCCTGGGATATATATCAACCTGTCCTATGTGTACACACACACACACACACACACACACACACACACACACACACACACACAGAGAGAGAGAGAGAGAGAGAGAGAGAGAGAGACAGAGACAGAGAGACAGAGAGACAGAGACAGAGACAGAGAGACAGAGACAGAGAGACAGAGAGATAGAGACAGAGAGACAGAAACAGTCAGAGGGGGGGCGAGGAAAGACAGACAGACAGACAGACACATGACTAAGGAAGGTGATGATCTACTACATAATTCTCCTGCCATCTATATGAACTTATTGTTGCCATGTGAGTCATTTGCAACACAACATCCATTATTAAAAATAGCCCTTTCAGATCCTGAGCACAATCTACAAATGGACAGTGACTTAAGTGGCTACTCTTCTACAGACAAGTGTGCCTCCACAACCGTCAGCCTGCGGGTCAGTGACATCAGCACTGGGAGGGGTAGACAGATGGGTCTATGACAAAATACCTACGAGAAAAAACTGCACATATGCACTCACGTATGCATGTCTGTGTTTGCCTGTGTTTCACAGGAGAACCTAGCAGCACTTATATCTCTTTGGTAAAATGAAGACAACATTCATGTTATTTGTAAATACCAATATATAAGCAGCATAAGAAGTCAAATCTTGAAAAGCTTTTATTCCCCAGCATCAGTCAGCAAATCTACTCTCTTATTTTTCTGGCTCTTTATCCCATGAACATATATTATATAGCACAGAAATTAAAGGGATTTCCTATATAATGGGAAAGTCCCAGTGCAACTTGAAAACTCAGTGTATGTGCTTTCAGGAACAATGGTATCTTCTTCCTAGGAACTCATGACACTGGGTGAATACTTAGCTGCCTAGAGACACAGTCATTCACTGCTTTAGCCATGTTTACTCTTGTTGTGTGCATGAATCCTATCTAATTCCACATGGGTAAAGTTCCCCAGGAGTAGGAAGCTTTTAACTGAATCCTATCTTTTGTATGGCTCTTCACTGTTTTGGAAGGGGGTGAGGGAGGGAGGGAGGGAGGGAAAGAGAGAGGGAGGAGAGAGAGAGAGAGAGAGAGAGAGAGAGAGAGAGAGAGAGAGATTTGTTCAGTGGATACACAGTGAATGTATTCACTATACATGAAGAAAAGTTAACATACAGTGACTAAAATTTTACAACATATTTTGAATTCATTTACAAAAGTTTGTTTTAGGACCCTCAGCACTTGAAATAAAAGCCATTGTTTCCCTTCATACTTATGAATACTTAATGAAAAACAGCACACTTTCTTTCCTATTCTACCGGCAAAATCATAGTGACAATCTCAAATGATCAGTAGGAAAACATGAAAGAGTTGGGGGAGAGGCAATTAACTGTCTTTAGTTTACGCGTTTTATTTAGGAAGCCTGCCAGCAATGAAAATTGTGTTCTTAACTTTGACCCATTTCCAGCAGTGAAGAAACATGAACTCTGCCCCTGAATGCCAGCACACAAGCAAAGATTATGGCTTCTTCCCATGAGGTGTCAGTTCAGTTCCAAAATGGAGCCACATAATGGGCACATTGGAAACAAAAAAAAAATGTGATTGTACAAAGCCATTTCCCAGGAGCTCATGTCCTTTTTATTTTCCTTGCTTGGAGCCAGTTTCTGTTTTTTTGATATTATTGTTTAAGGGAAAATTATGAAACTTTAGCCCCTGCTTCATTGGAGGAAAGGAAGCCTTTTTAAATTAACCTCTGCTAACTATTAGAGCTTCGTGCTTTCTGAGATTATCTCCATGCTAAGTAAATTTAAAAAATATACTTTGGAGTCTTAAATATAAGTACAGAGTGATTTGCTTCTCTTGACTGCTTCCTTCTTTTCCTTTCTCATTAGTGGATATCAGGTTTCTTGACCTTGGGGTCTATCTACCTCATTCATCTATATACCCCCAAACTCAGGGATCTCCTGGCCTTTAGGATTTATTTTATATATATATATATATATATATATATATATATATATATATATATATATATATATATATATCACCTACCAGTGAGCAGGTTCATCTGTGGTGTTGGCATAGGTGTGTGCATACAAGAATGTCTCTGCATGTGTGTACACATGTGTGCTAAGTTACAAGGTTTATATTAGGTATCTTCCTCAATTGTTTTCTACCTTGTGTTTGATATAGTGTCTCACTGAACCTGGAAGTCACTGAGTAGGCTAGTCTGGCTAACTCCATGCATCTGCCTCCTCTCTGTCTTCCTAGTACCGAGATTACAGATGTCCATCACACCCTGATTTATTTTTTTTATTTTTTATTTATTTTTTTTGTGTGAGTGCTAAAGTGTCCAACAGGGGTCCTCATATTCACAGCAAGCATGTTACATACTGAGCCATGTCTCCATCCCAGAGACTGCTAGTTTTAAAGTATAATAAATATCTCATTATATTGCCTTTGAAATAGACATTTTCTCTGTCTTCAACTGCAAAGGTTGATCAGTATGTACATGCATATATGCATTAGACACATGTAATACATTACATGTATTAGATATGTATAAAGATTATGTGCATGTTATAGATATGCATCTGTTTTAAAGTACCATTTCATTGTATATACTGTATCGGTATACTCTAGTTTCATAATTCTAATGAATAGCATGTTTCAATCATCTTCAAAATTCTAATTGATCAGTAATTCTACTTCACTGTGGCCCACTTGCCTTTCAGGGGTTTTCTTTACAGCATCTAACAAAAGACTCAGTAAATAGATACAGCACTGTGAAAATTACTTCAGCACTTTTCAAATAGCTCATACCTAAATGAAAGTTTTAATTCTGGCTCTGCTGCCTCCTCTCTCATTCTGGATCATACATCAGTTCATTAATGTGTACGATGCTGATAAAATGTGGCAAACCAACGTGTTAGGCAAGCATCCCCTAAAACTTGAAGATTTTCAGCCTTAGAAAGTTTTATTTTCTAAGTAAGAGGGGTCCAGTACCATGTTGAGTACATGATGTTGCAAGCGCAGGACCTTAAACAGAAGAAACACAGAGTCAGTCTGCTTGCAGGCTCTAGGGCCCCTGCTATGAAAAAAGTGCAGGCTACCCTGAACACAGAGAATTAGAGATGACAAACTGCCTGCTTTTTTAACATAAGGTTGTTTGGAAAATGATTTCATTTAGTTTGGTTCATTTGTTTTAAAGATGGTATAACGACAATGCTTTATTAAGTCTTTTAGGATACCCATATTCTCTTAACATGGGTTGCACAGGAATTTTGAGTTAAAATCCTGGTTAGACAAGCTGCCTGTGTAGTCACTGACTCCAAGTGGAGAGTGGTGATATGTTCCACCAATAAAAGTTATTATAAAATAGAAGTCTAAACACCAGGGAGAGTGAATACAGACATATATTATAGAAATTATTAATAAATAAAAGTCTGAAACTCCACTACAGAGCTTAACAGAGAGATGTATATTGGGCTAAAGTCCTGGTTTGACAAGTTGCTCACTTCCTGTTAGTTTGTTACTGATAGGAGTGTGATTAAATTGTTTTATGAATTACCCCACTATTGCTATATGGATCGTTGATGCCCGCTAGTGACAGTTTGTGGTTATTTTTAAAATTACCACAGCAGGAGGCTCATATTGTATTAACGTGGACTCCACGGGAATTTTGAGTTGATTTTCTGACATGACAGATTAAAAAGACCTAACAAGCCCATACACGTTTGTTTAGTTTACTTCAGTTTCTTAAATTGTTTTAATTTTAATAATGGGTGTGATTTTGAGTCTTGTTACTATATTATTTCTCTGGGGGAGAGTGCTAATACCAGCATTTCTGGTTACAGATTAAAGAACATGCTGCTCTCAAAGAAAGGTTTTGTCTTTGTGTTTTTAAAAACAGTGATTAGACTTCAGATACCTTCCAGAGTCATATTAATCAGATTTGATAGAGGTAGACCTCCTGAAAAACTAGATTCAAGAGAATCACACAAAAGATATCTTAATACTATCATTTTGTACTGAGATTTATATATTGTAGAATGTACAGTTTGGTGAGCTCATCATCAGAATGCTGATCTGGCCTGCTTGGATTCCTGACTACAGGGACTTTCAGGTGAGTCCTCATGACAGCCATCAGACTATAACAATCATTCCCCCATTTCCCCTAACCCCCCTCCAGCCCCCTGCCAAGGATTTCTCAATGCCCACGTAAAGCATGAAGAAGTTATTGAAAAGTCATTGCCCAGATTTCCTAAACTTTGAAAGACCAAAAGTATTTATTCTAAGGTTGTCTTTCTAGAGAATTTAGAAATGGTCATAATTTAATGGGGAGGAATTAGTTCAAATTGATTGTACAGCCATAATCTCATTTGGTAGAAATCTTTATATTTGTTACTAGGCTAAAGTTATAATCTTTTACATTGGTACAGAATTAATTTGATACAAGTTTAGATTTACTTTGATATAATTTCCTATTGATTTAAAATTAATACTGTTACTCTCATATATAGGCATTGTGCATATACAACACATTTATAAACACAAGGCTTATACCCACCCAGTTTTTTACCGCTATTAAAAGCCTAATCTGAGATGATTAAACATGTGAGTTAAGGGTCAGATAGCAAATTCATGGATTTAAGTTTATTGTTAGAGAGCTTTCAAGATAATTTATTAAGAAAATTAACGGACAACAGTCCAGATTACTTACATAATTAGATGGTTTTCAAACACACCAGAAATCCATGAGATGTGACACTTATTGTTGTATATCATTTGTTGAGATATGTCTGCTCTTAACAGCTCCCCTTTGGGATTCACAAAAGAAATGGAGCATCTCCACCTCCAGGTGAGGTAATACATTGTGGCTGGGCAGAAATTAACTATTTCTTCTACAGACAAAATACTATCTGGAAGAGGACACATTACAGAATAGTCAATTGATAATCTCTGCTAAGCCAGAGTGATCAGCCTTTCATAATTCTGCATTCTAAAAGTCAGTCAGGTAGTCCTAGGCCAAAAGGCTGAGGACATGGTCTCGCATGTTGCTAACAGGGGACTGTGCAAGTAGACAATTGTCTCTTCAACCTGTCTCAGTTTGGGAAGCCGTGTTAGGCTTCCTTTATTTTCTGGTAATATTAGTCATTTTCAGATTTCTGATGGGGTTGAAACTAATGATAGTCCCATAGCGACCCAGGCTGTTTAACTTTGAGAAGACATATTTAATTGCATAGTTATCAGATAGTATACAAGCTAGGCAGGACATAACATAGATTTTAAACATTTCTATCTAGCTGGAATAGATAACTAAATGTTCTGTTTAACTGATTAAATATTGGACTGGGTGTTAGATATATTTTATACTTGATAAATTACAAATGATAATCATTGCCCTTAGCTTACATTTGACAGAAAAGTTTTTTTTTAATTAGACAGAAAGAGTGAAGTGTAGGTTGAGGTTGTTATGTGGGTGAAGGCAGACACAAGGTAAAATGAGAACTGCTATTGGACAAGAAGGAAGGGAGGTGGGAACAGGTTTTAGGGAAAAAAGGGAGGGGGAGAGAAGAGGGGAAACAGCATGGAAGCAGACCAAAGATCTCCGCCATGCATTTCTACAAAGATGCAGGTTCGTATGAATGTTTCTTAAGGGATGGATTGCTGTAGGTCAATGTATTTATCTCATCTAGGTTATTTTTATCATTTGGTTGTGAGTTTATTATATGCATATATTGCAGATTGAGAATTTTTCATATAAATCTGATTGTTGGGTTGCAGTTTGTTGAGTCTTGATTTTACTGGGTAGCTGAAACCAGAGGGTTCACAGCTAGTAGAGAGCTGCTGGGAGAGATACTAACCAGAGATAAATTACGATTACTTCCATATAGTTCCATGGGTGCTAGAACTTTGGAGTTAGCAAAGGACCAGAGTGGCAAGGTGACATGCGGGAATGGCCTGCAGACTGCCTTGGTCAGAGAGTACTTGGGGGCAGCGTGGAACCTCTGAGATAATGATACCCTGAAGTACCAGGCGGTCCCACAAGTGGTGACACTAGTGCGGGATAAAAGGTTCAGGCATTTTTTTAATATTTACTGCGACACCTTGAGGTTAAAGAGCCGGTAGATACATGTATGGTACCTGAACATTAGCCAAAACTCCTTTGGATTAAGGCCAAGATACAGAAAAACACAGCTACCTGGCAAGGCAAGTACTTTATGGTGCCATGTAAGTACTCAAGGATTTGGAGCATTAATATCCACATCTTCATAGGTTCTTAGTGGCAGCAGAGGCATTTTTATTTCATCATGCAAACTGATGAACACAGCTCTTTTACCACAGACCTGCAGCCCCACCCATTGCCATAACACAGAGCCTTCAACAATGCTGTGATTGCTTCTGATGACTAGTAGATGCCTGAATCAATAGGTAAGTGGGTGTGTTCTAAATATATCAGAGACTTGACAAACATATAAATAATCAGGTAATTAGAATATATATATACATATATATATATATACATACATATATATATACATACATATATATATATATATATATATATATATATATATATATACGCTGAGGTTTTTATATAGACAGTGGATTGTATCAACTTCTGCAGACTAAAAATAGATTTGTTATCATCCTTAAAAGAACTACCCTTTATATATTTCCTGCAGTTGTTTCAATGAGAATGTCCCACACACAGGTTTATGTATGTAAATACTTGGGTAAATGTAGTGGATGGCACATTTAGGGAAGGTTATGGAACCTTTAGGAAGTATAGTCTTCATGGAGGAAGTATTTCACTAGTGGGAGGGAGTGGGCTTTGAGAATTTATAGCTTTGTTCAGTGTCCTATTTCAAGTCTCTGCTTCCATGAGGGGTTAAAATGTGACCAGCCAGCTGTCTGTTTCTGCTGCTATAACCTGTCTTCCACGCTCAGATGAACTCTATAACTTTGAAACCATAATTTCGAATGAACACTTTTTTCCTTAAGCTGATTTTGGTCGCAGTACTTTATCACAGCCACTACCAAGTGACTAATATACATCCTAAGGAGATATTTCTGAGTAAATTGTGGTCAACTTTGAAAGCTAAAAGAAATTAGAAAAAATCTGCCTAGACAGATACATTATATATGAACTTGAAATAAAAACTAAATACACACACACACACACACACACACAGAGAGACAGAGAGACAGAGAGACAGAGAGACAGAGAGACAGAGAGACAGAGAGACAGAGAGACAGAGAGACAGAGAGAGAGATCCACATTTTTCAAAGGACTGTACTTTTAGAAAAATACAGTAGGAATTGCTTATCCCAAGTATCCAAATCAACCGATGGCTGTTATATTCTCACAACTCTCTATTTGAATTTTGTTGTATCTCAACACCCACACCAACCACCTTTCAATATTTTTAAATCCATCCTCTTTTGCATCTTCTGTAGTATCAAAACAGATGCATTGGATTTTGGATGATTTAATTATGGTTCATACAGAGACTAAAGTCTCTTTCAGATAAAAGCAAAATCAATCAATCAAACAAGCAAAAATAAATAGGACTGACCTACTTGAACTTAGTTCAAAACTACAACCGGGTAACACTGAACCATGCCTGCCCCTGCCTCCAACTGCTAGATTGAAGGTGCACACCACCACTGCCAAGCTCTTTTCCATAAATTTGTGATTAGAGACATTCATGCAAAGATTTTGAACTAAGACAAATAGTAACGACCCCTTTAGCTATATGAAGTTCTAGAGTGGCATATAAAATTGTGTGCACTTCTGAAAAAAGATGTTCCCAGCTGTATTTAGAAAAGCAATATATTTCATAGATCTCATGATGACTTAGTAATTCTTGATAACAGCAAAGTTAAAACAAGTTAGAAGATCTAATTCCCTATGGAGATTATTTTATTTAGGTAAGATGTTTTGATTCAGCTTGGTTGGATTGTCTGGAAGCCTTTGTTTTTGTTTGATAGATTGAGTTTGTGTTTATCTTCAAAAGATGAGATAGAATCACCCTTCTTCATACAGAATGTACAAACATTAAAACTTCATAGACTTTAAAATCAGTAATAGAAATTTATAATAGACATTATATTCATAACACCTCACTGTTGTTGAATTTTATTTTAATTTATAACATCCTATTGAACTACACGGACAATTTTCACTTTTGAAATTTACTTTAGAGCTCTTTTGCTCCCATAATAAATTGAATATATCTTAAAAACAACAGACAGAGCTCCTCAGGATAAATATTAACAACAAGTAAGTTGTTGATTCTTTTGGTTTTGGTTTTCAAAACAGGGTCTCTCTGTGTACCCTGGAACTCTCTCTGTAGAACAAGATGGCCTCTAACTACACCTGTTTCTCCCTCCAAAGTGCAAGGAATAAAGGTATGTATCACCACTGACAGGGTAAGTTTTCCAGAAATTTATCATTAACTATATCCATGCAAGACAGAAAGGAAGTACCAGGTTTCAGTAATTGATCTAACTGTTTTCTGGAGCATAAACATCATTCTGTATTCATTACCATTATTGAAGTTCTGTGTAAATAAATATATAAACCTGAAAAGCTATGTGGTGACATATGCCTTTAATTTCAGTACCCAAAAAGCAGTGGCAGGTAGTTCTCTGTTAATTTAAATCTAACCTAATCTATGTAGCAAGTTTCAGGCCAGCCAGAAATAGGTAGTGAGGCTCTTAATAACAAACAAAATAAATACCAAACAAAACAAATGGGGACATTTATGCTTGGGTATATACTTGTAAGTAGTTTAGGCTTCTGTTCTGCTTTGGGGCAGAGCAGTAATAAATGCCCCACTATGTGCTCCTAGGAAAATCTATAGTTAAAATGGCCATGCATACATATTATGTGTGAGTCAAACATGCTATGGGGTTTTTATACGTGACTGAAATCACAGTTCATGGTGGTTAAACAATGAAGACCAGACTGAGCTACACAGAAAGGTTGTTGCAAAAATAAAGGGTGGGCAAAGGTTGTTTTACCAGGTCAGAGCTGTGGATTTGTCAGCCTGGCATTCTGAGCTTCATCTCTGGATCCCAGATAAAAGTGGAAGAAGAGAACCAACTTTAGAAGCTGTTTTATGATCGCCATATATGGCATATATACCCCTACCACATGCAATAATAACAAAATTTATTCACATATTAAGCATAATTGTGCATAATTTAGTATATACATGAAAATATGCTAAACATTTTATAATTTTCTTATTTAACTTACTTTAACATTCAATAATTAACTTATTTAAATATATATTGTAGTCAGTTTAGACTGATATGGCTGAAGTTGTAATTAGCTCTCTGTATTACAGAGGCTTCCTCATGTTGTAGTGACCCCCCCAACCATAAAATTGTTTCTTTGTTACCTCAAAACTGTATGTAATTTTACCATTTTTATCATTTATAAATATCTGCTATTTAACTCCGGAGGTATTTGCAACCGACAGGTTAAGAAACACGTGTAGTGCTGTTAGGAAGATCTGGAGAAGCCCAGTCCTCCTCTAAGGCCCACCAAATCCAACCCTAATTGCCTCTTATGTTTCATCTCTAGGTCTAGCACTTTGGGAATAGGGCAGTCTATAGCACATATTCTATACCTATTATTGTCATTATATTACAAAATGGAGCAACAACAAGAACAAAAAAAAAAAACCAGTAAGATCAAAGACATAATGATAGAGGCCAAGTGAGAACCTAATCCTAACAGGGACAAACATTTTTTCTCTGCTTCCTTTAAGAAACAACCCTGAGATGTCTTTAATCCTAAAGTGAGGAGTTGGCTTAGAGTATTAGACTATCCAAGAGCAAGGATGCACACAGTGTTGAGAAAGCCCAATACTGTCATAGTTACTCTGTGAGGCCATATAGAAAAATAACTAAATTATCTCCGAAAATGTAACTTAAGGAGTCATTCATCATCTCATTAGTTCATTATGAACATTATAAACACACACGCACACACACACGCACATGCACATGCACACACACATACATACATATATATATATATATATATGTATGAACATATTAATTCATATAGAAACATTATATACTATACCAGGGTATGTGTCAAAGATCTAAATTAAATGATAAGGGTATGTGCCTTGAGAATTCCTCACTTAAATGGAAAGTAAACATCCACTGCACACATAGAAGTTCCTGTTTGTGTCACAGGCTGGTAAAGGTTTTAGACTTTCTCACACAGGAGAGTTAGGAGATCACCCCAAGCACTGTCTGTTAAATCTCTATCCTCTGTAAAATTACGATAGGAACCTAGAAAGTGGTAAAAATACATCTATCCAACTTGGGATTCTGTTAAGGCTAAAAACAGAAAATGCAAAAATCAACATGGCGTTAAGTCCATGTTAATATCACGATGATTGGCTGTTGTGTTGTGCTATTGATGGTACTGCCATCACTGCAGGTAATGGGATTGTGCCAACACTAAATATCTGCTCTGTAGTGGAATATATTTTGTAATTTAGTGTGTAATTGCAGGGCTTCATAAAGACAGCCAGCAGCTCCCTGGTGCCACAATGGAGACAGTAAGCATTTTGACCAGAGTTGCCCTTGTAACATTTTCCTTAGTGAGGTGTGATCAGAAGTGAAGACATTTGTGTGCCGAGATCTTCTAACAATGTGTCTATAGAGATAGGAAAGCAATTCTTTCCTGTTCTGGTAAGTTGCGGACAGATGTGCCTGCAATCATCCTTCAAAAAAGCAGAACACACTCAGCTGGGTGATGTAAGTGGAGTTTTATCTTAAAACAAACAAATTCAAGAGAATCATCTAAAATGATTTCAATGTTTACTATACAGCCACCATAATGAAAATGGCATGGACCTGAATAAAAGGACACATTCAGCAGAGGAATACATGGAAAAAACAGAAAGTAGTTTATACAGTTGGAGTGTGTTATTTTTTGACAAAGGTGCCATGAAGGCATAAGAGGAAATGATGGTCCCTTCAGAAAAAAGTTCTGGGAAGCCTAGATAGTCATATACAGATGAAAAAAATTAGCTCCTCGTCTCACACCATACATTAAAATTCACTTAATCTGAACTATAGGCATAAACATAAGATTTGAAATTATGATCCTTCTAGAAAGTTTCTTTTGGGAAAAGAAAGTAAAGCTTCATAGTACAAGTCTGGATAACAATTTTTGGACATGACCCAATGGCATGGGCATTAGGGACTATCTTTATTCAGATGGCTTCTTTCAGTAATGTAAAGGGAACAACTTCAGAGAAGGCAAAAGCCAAGAAAACACAATATAAACTATAAACATCTTAAGAAATATTATCAAACCAAGATTGGAAATTCAAAAATGCAATAGTCTAATTTAAAAATAGACAAAGAACCTGTATAGACTGTGCTCTAATGAAGAAATAAAAATGATCAGCAGGTATATGAACTTAGGCATATGAAATTCCAACTCTGCTAATCATCAAGAGAATTTAAATTAAAACCACATTAAGGTACCACCCAAAGGATAAAAAGAAACCATTGACCAGCATATGAAGAAAAGGAAACACTTGTACATTGTTATTGGGAATGAAAATTAGCACAGCCACTATGGAAATGAATGTGGACAATCACAAAAAAAAAAAAAAAAAAAAAACTACAGGATATCATACAATACAGTGGGACTATCCACTGTATTGTTCTCTTGTTTTGTAATTAGGACAATATGATAGGTTCAATTAACTTAAAATGCTTAGAAACACCTAAACTATCATACTCAAATATTTTTATCCTTCTGAACATATACGTAAATTCCACTTCCAACTATTTTAAAGATATATAAAAAGTCTGTTGAAAAGCCAGGCAGGGCATGGGGCTAGAAAATGTCTCCACCCTTGAGCATGGCACTGGTGAAGTGAGTTGCTGAATGCTGGAGTGCAGGACAAGCTAGTGAGTATTCTCCAGGAAGTCCTTGCAGTACCTAAGGCATTGCTGTTACACCAGCTCAAAATTAGAGTCATCACCATAATAGGGAAGTTCAATAATGACTTGTTTGTGTAGATCATAACTCCAAAGTAACTCAATTTTAGCTTTGCAGTTTTTTAAGTAAATTATTTTTCTATTCAAAGCTCTCATATTGCTTTCATCCATACATATTATGGTGATGATTTTTCTTGTACTCTCTCATACACCATGATTCATGAGGATGCTTTCTCTTACAGCTTTGACCTAGACCTTCAGAAAGTCTCCCCACTTCAAGGTAGATGTAGTCACACAGTATATCTTCCCACTATTTCAAACATTTTCATCAGTTACCAGTTTTCTGAATTGTTTCAACAACTGTTGCCAAAGCATATGAAGCACACTGAGTTGTAACCAACCTCTGTTATCTTCAGTGCTCCATTCTCATTATTTTGTAATTTGGTCTGAAGGTGTACATTTTATTAATTTTGCTTAAGATTTAAGTCAGTCTGTAATACAGAAATAATGCCCATAAATTCTTTCCATTATATGTTTGTGTCATCTCTCAAAACAGCTTCTCATTTTCATAATTCAAAAGAAATAGGCAGCATTCCAGAAGCTGAGGAAGGAGGATCACATTCAGATCATGCCTGAACAACACAATGAAAGCCTGTTGCAAAACAAAATCAAATAAAAAACACACACAGGACATGTCCAGTAGGATTCTGGGGTACTTTACTGATTTGACTGTGGCTGCAGTCAAATATATATAAAACAACAGGTAGGTATACATGTATTTGTCCAAGTCTCTATATGATTTTATGGGTTAATATTCTATATGGTGATGATAAATAATGATAATATGTTGTTAGACTCTTTGTCCATTTGTTTGTTTCTTGAGAGTTAGAGTCAATATAACCCAGGCTCAAATTAACCATGCGGTCTAGTGGCCTTAAACTTACTGTCCCTACCTCCCAAGTGCAGACTGCAGATTTGCATCACCACACCCAGTAAATATACTGTATTTTTGAAAAAAATTCAACAGATATTGATTTCAAACACAAAAATAAGAACTGTTATAATGCATTATTTGCCATACATATTGTATGCAGTAGAAAATAAAGTATCCTGTTGTACATTATTAATACCTAAAACTGCTCTCTTAGTACTTTTTTATTTTATAATTAAAGGTACTTCAAACTATAATTTAACAGTAAAACTTTTAGATTAATTGTTATTGCTGAATTTGTTCAGAGGATTGTAATAGTCACTGTATTCTATGGTATATGAAAATATAACATAGCTTTTAAGAATATCCTAACAATAAAACAAATAATTAAAGCTAGATGGTTTCAAATAAATGAACACCTAGTCTTTTATATTTTACTCAGAAATACTATTTCTGCCATATTTGACTTAGGTCCTTTGCGATCTTTGTTGATAATTTATGAAACTACCTATATTGAATATTTCATTTTTCTTGAGCATGGGTCCTATTTTATAAACTTGGCTGGCCTAAGCACCATATTTTCAGCTATTCACTAACTTTTAAAGGAAATATTCTATGCTGCAAGATTTACAGTCTATAACCAATTTCTGAAACATTAATATAAATCTAAACCAAAAGCATGAGAGCAGGCCTGGTAGACTGAATTTTTTTTGTTGTTGTTGTTGTTAACTTGACATAACTGAAAGTCATCTGAGAGGACAGAACATCAATTAAGGAAATGACTTCAGAAGATCAGGTTGTAGAAAAGTCTCTAAGTCATTTTCTTTAATTAGTGGTAGATTTGGGGAAGGCCCAGCCCATTGTAGGTGGGGTCATCAGTAGGCTGGTGCAACTGGATTCTATAAGAAAGCAGGTGAGGAACCAATGAGGAGCAAGCAGTACCCCTCCATGGTTTCTGCATCAATTCCTGCCTCTAGGTTCCTGTCCTATTTCAGTTCCTGTTTTGACTTCCTTAAGTGGTGAACAGTGATGTATAAGTATAAGCCAAATGGACCCTTTTCTCCCCCAACTAGCTAGATTTTTGGCCATGGTGTTTCCTTGCAGAAATAGAAACCCTAAGACATATTGGCAGAGTGTGAAATTTCAGAAGGAAGTTTAAGATGATAGGGGCTATTTGCTATTTTGAATTGAGATTTTGTGGTTCTGGTTGGCTGGACTGAAGAATCAGCTGTGATTAACAAGAGACAAGCACCACTAAAGTGAAATCTTTGCTTTGTTGGGACAATTTATTCTTTTCACCTGGAGCTGGGAAATTAGTGGTGATTAGGAAGAGACTAGCGGGGTTGGGGATTTAGCTCAGTGGTAGAGTGCTCGCCTAGCAAGCGCAAGGTCCTGGGTTCGGTACCCAGCTCCGGAAAAAAAAAGAAAAGAAAAAAAAAGAGAGAGACTAGCAATATTGAGGTGAAACATTTTCAGAAGTGTTTCCTGAAAGCACAAAGAAGCTGTGTTACAGAGGTAGCCAAGGTTGTACCTTCAGTTGTCAGCCAAGCTTGGTGATATAAGAATCACCCAGATGGTACTTGGTTTAAAGGGATCAAGGGGACATGGAGAGCAGGTGAGATTGACTCTCAGATGCAGGAGAAGCTGTGAGTGAAGGTGCATCCTCAGTGGAAGTTGATGGTTTAGGATTGAAGGACTAATGCAGAGAATTTGAGACTTAGGCCATGAAGAAAGTCCATGAGAAGTTATTTTTGAAAGTGCAGTCTAGTTGCAGCAGAAGACGCCAAATATTTTGGAGTTGTCAATACCATGAGGTGACCAAAAAGATCAGCTAGAACAGGGGAGTAGAGCAAGTTGGAGGCTAGAAAACAAACTGTGTGTGCATTGCAGTAAATAGAGTCAGAGAAGTTGCTTGGAGGATTCAAGAAGATTGTAAGTTAATCGCAGACATTGTAAATTGAGTTATTTAAACATTTAGAGTTTGCTTTTTTCTTATTATGACTGTTTTGTTATGAACTAAGACGATATATGATGTATTTTTTATTTTATAGTAAGCCACAGTTGAGAAACTCTGAATTTTATTTAAGATATTTATATATGAAAATTTATGCTGTTTCCACTACCAATTATTTCCAGACACATTAATTAAACAAATGAGTGGGTTATAGAATAGAAGTGTTACAAGGGGACAGTGTTATTTCTAATGTAATTCTTTCTATATCATTTTATATTTTAAAAATAATATATCCCTGGAAAAAACTAATTGAGTAAGTTTCAAAAATAATAACCATCAGACACCGCCGGAACCTGAAGGAAACAGACCGGATAAACAGTTCTCTGCATCTAAATCCCATGGGAGGGAGAGCTAAACCTTCAGAGAGGCAGACACACCTGGGAAACCAGAAGAGACTGCACTCTGCGCACATCCAGACGCCAAAGGAAAACACCAAATGCCATCTGGAACCCTGGTGCACGGAGGCTCCCGGAAAGAGTGGCGCAGATCTTCCCAGTTGCTGCCGCCGCGGAGAGGACTTAGGCAGTACCCCACGAGCAAACTTGAGCCTTGGAACCACAGGTAGGACCAACTTTTCCCCTGCAAGAAACCTGCCTGGTGAACTCAAGACACAGGCACACAGGAACAGCTGAAGACCTGTAGAGAGAAAAAACTACACGCCCGAGAGCAGAACACTCTGTCCCCATAACTGGCTGAAAGAAAACAGGAAAACAGGTCTACAGCACTCCTGACACAGGCTTATAGGACAGTCTAGCCACTGTCAGAAATAGCAGAACAAAGTAACACTAGAGATAATCTGATGGCGAGAGGCAAGCGCAGGAACCCAAGCAACAGAAACCAAGACTACATGGCATCATCGGAGCCCAATTCTCCCACCAAAATAAACATGGAATATCCAAACACACCAGAAAAGCAAGATCTAGTTTCAAAATCGTATTTGATCATGATGCTGGAGGACTTCAAGAAAGACGTGGAGAACTCCCTTAGAGAACAAGTAGAAGCCTACAGAGAGGAATCGCAAAAATGCCTGAAAGAATTCCAGGAAAACATAAATGAACAAGTAGAAACCCATAGAGAGGAGACACAAAAATCCCTGAAAGAATTCCAGGAAAACACAATCAAACAGTTGAAGGAATTAAAAATGGAAACAGAAGCAATCAAGAAAGAACACATGGAAACAACCCTGGACATAGAAAATCAAAAGAAAAGACAAGGAGCTGTAGATACAAGATTCGCCAACAGAACACAAGAGATGGAAGAGAGAATCTCGGGAGCAGAAGATTCCATAGAAATCATTGACTCAACTGTCAAAGATAATGTAAAGCAGAAAAAGCTACTGGTCCAAAACATACAGGAAATCCAGGACTCAATGAGAAGATCAAACCTAAGGATAATAGGTATAGAAGAGAGTGAAGACTCCCAGCTCAAAGGACCAGTAAATATCTTCAACAAAATCATAGAAGAAAACTTCCCTAACCTAAAAAAAGAGATACCCATAGGCATACAAGAAGCCTACAGAACTCCAAATAGATTGGACCAGAAAAGAAACACCTCCTGTCACGTAATAGTCAAAACACCAAACGCACAAAATAAAGAAAGAATATTAAAAGCAGTAAGGGAAAAGGGTCAAGTAACATATAAAGGCAGACCTATCAGAATCACACCAGACTTTTCGCCAGAAATTATGAAGGCCAGAAGATCCTGGACAGATGTCATACAGACCCTAAGAGAACACAAATGCCAGCCCAGGTTACTGTATCCTGCAAAACTCTCAATTAACATAGATGGAGAAACCAAGATATTCCATGACAAAACCAAATTTACACAATATCTTTCTACAAATCCAGCACTACAAAGGATAATAAATGGTAAAGCCCAACATAAGGAGGCAAGCTATACCCTAGAAGAAGCAAGAAACTAATCGTCTTGGCAACAAAACAAAGAGAAGAAAAGCACACAAACATAACCTCACATCCAAATATGAATATAACAGGAAGCAATAATCACTATTCCTTAATATCTCTCAACATCAATGCCCTCAACTCCCCAATAAAAAGACATAGATTAACAAACTGGATACGCAATGAGGACCCTGCATTCTGCTGCCTACAGGAAACACACCTCAGAGACAAAGAGAGACACTACCTCAGAGTGAAAGGCTGGAAAACAACTTTCCAAGCAAATGGTCAGAAGAAGCAAGCTGGAGTAGCCATTCTAATATCAAATAAAATCAATTTTCAATTAAAAGTCATCAAAAAAGATAAGGAAGGACACTTCATATTCATCAAAGGAAAAATCCACCAAGATGAACTCTCAATCCTCATCTTCGGTTGGTTTATATACAAGTGTGCAATTTCTAGGCTTGAAAGTAAAATGATGCTATCTGGTGCTGGATAGAGGAGCCCTATTTTTTATTATGGCAGCTTGCTATTTTTGTAACATGGTGATTAGGTTGAACACAATAAAGTACAGTAGTAACTGAAAAAAAAAGAAATTCATAGACAAATGGTTGGAACTGGAAAATATCATCCTGAGTGAGGTAACCCAATCACAGAAAAACACACATGGTATGCACTCATTGATAAGTGGCTATTAGCCCAAATGCTTGAATTACCCTAGATGCATAGAACACATGAAACTCAAGATGGATGATCAAAATGTGAATGCTTCACTCCTTCTTTAAAAGGGGGAACAAGAATACCCTTGGCAGGGAATAGAGAGGCAAAGATTAAAACAGAGACAGAAGGAACACCCATTCAGAGCCTGCCCCACATGTGGCCCATACATATACAGCCACCCAATTAGACAAGATGGATGAAGCAATGAAGTGCAGACCGACAGGAGCCGGATGTAGATCGCTCCTGAGAGACACAGCCAGAATACAGCAAATACAGAGGCGAATGCCAGCAGCAAACCACTGAACTGAGAATAGGACCCCTGTTGAAGGAATCAGAGAAAGGACTGGAAGAGCTTGAAGGGGCTTGATACCCCTTATGAACAACAATGCCAAACAACTAGAGCTTCCAGGGACTAAGCCACTACCTAAGGACTATACATGGACTGACTCTGGACTCTGACCTCATAGGTAGCAATGAATATTCTAGTAAGATCACCAGTGGAAGGGGAAGCCCTTGGTCCTGCTAAGACTGAACCCCCAGTGAATGTGATTGTTGGGGGGAGGGTGCCAATGGGGGAAGTGTGGGGAGGGGAACATAAAGAAGGGGAGGGGGAGGGATTAGGGGGATGTTTGCCCAGAAACCAATAAAGGGAATAACATTCGAAATGTAAATAAGAAATACTCAAGTTAATAAAAAAAATGGTACAACAACAACAAAAAAAAGTTTATGCCTACAGTACAGGATCCCTGAATGGTTGTGAGCTGTCAAGTGGGTGCTGAGAGCTGACCTTGGATCTACTGTAAGAGCAGCAAATACTTTTAACCACTGATCCATCTCTGCAGCCCCCTCTTTATGTTTACATAGAAAGCCACTGTTATGTGGTGTAATCCTGTAATCGTTCTATTTGCAATTTATTAGTTGTTCTTGCAGAGGACCTGAGTTCAGTCCCTAGCCTCATTCATAAATAGCCCTTTACCACAAAGCAATCCTCAGCTCTAGAGATTTTGCTTGTTTGTTTGTTTTTAGGTAGGAACTCAAGATCCTCCTGCCAGCTTCTCAAAAGTTGAGATTATAAACTTTCACCTTCTGAGTGCCAGGATTACAGGTATGATGGTACTTGCCTTGGGATGAAACCCATCATTTTGTGCATTAGGCGAACACTGAGCTACATCTTCAGCCCAAATATTAACTATTAACCATCTTCTATTGATCAGAAACTAGCAATTAACACATATTTGACTATGATGGTCTATTGTGGAAGATAAACAATAATGGTGAAAGTGTTTTACTGTGCTGTGTGGTTGACTGGAAAGAGAAATTTCCCATGTAGAACTGAGCTGTATCTCAGGGAATGTAAGCAGACATCCACAGTATGTGACTGTGCCAATAGTATCAAAAGGTAGCTATGAAATTTATTCTGAACTAATGAGGTTTATTTTTCCATTACTATGACAAGAAATGTCTTTAAAACAAAACATGGGAAATAGAGCTGGCAAGATGGCTTAATGAGTAAAGGCACCTGGTGCCAAGCCTAATGATAACTTGGTTTTCATTTCTTGGACCTACAATGGAAACAGAAGAAGAAAACAATTTTTAAAAGTTGTCTTCTGCCCAGGAATGGTGGCACCCACTTTTTATCCTAGGACTTGCACCCAGGAGGCAGAAGTAGGCATATCTTTATGAATTCAAGACCAGCCTGATCTATATAGAAAGTTCCAGATCAGCCAGGCTACATACACAGTAAGACCCAATCTCAAAACCAACCAACCAACCAAAGGAACAAACAGAAAGAAGTTCTTCTGGGCAAAGTCAGTGGGAAAAGAACATGTTTAGGTCTAGAGGACAGACTGAGATTCCCCAACCTCATGAAGCAGAAGAGAAAACAAGCAAATCAGGTGCAGAAATCTCGATAAAGACTCAGAAAGAGAAAGGAATCTCTGGAGATTCAGATGTTAGGTATTTGAGATCCAGGAAAACTAGAGTCACTTTGGACAATGAATGTAAGCTCTAGGGGCCAAGAAAGATGCAAAAACTCTGAAGAAGGATGAAGACATTGTATACACCAAGAAGTTAAGAACAAGAAGTCACCAGAAAAGTGAAACTGTGTAGCAAAGACATTTAAGAAGGAAAAGTAAATTTGGTTTAGTGATAAATTCCAGTATGATTTTCACCTCCAGTGTGAAGGCGAACTGTAAATAATATTGCCTATGCTTAAGGAAGGAAGCTTTGAGCTTTCCTGGTCATACTCTCTTCAAGCTCCAATGGAGATCATGAAGATCACCAGGGATCTCAGAGCATTAACAGTTTAAATGTTTGGTGGCTAAACAGGTAGAAATGTGGCCTTCTTTCCTACCCAATAAAGCTCTGTGAAATTCAAAAAAAAAAAAGAAAAGAAAAGAAAAGAAAGAAGTTCTTCTCTGACCTCCACATATTCATATGTGACCCTGCAAAAATAAATGTGATTTTTAAGACTTAAAAAAAATAACCATCATTATAAAATGAAAATATCAAGAAGAAAACAAACAAAAAAAACAAAAAACACTCTGGGCAGTGTAGAGAGTACAGTCATTGGACTATTATTATTATTATTACTATTATTATTATTATTATTATTATTATTATTATTATTTCTTTTCTTTTTTTTTACATTCAAGATTTTATTCCCCTCAAGGTCTACCCTCCAACTGTTCCATGTCACATATCTCCACCCCACACACCCTGTCTCCACTCCACCCACCCTATCAAACCTCTAAACTCCCTAGGGCCTCCAGTCTCTTGAGGGTTAGGTATATCTTCTCTAACTGAACCCAGACTGTGCAGTGCTCTTCTCTATATGTGTTGAGGGCCTCATATTAGCTGGTGTATACTGCCTGGTTGGTGGTCCAATGTCACAGAGATGTCAGTGGATGGTCCAAGTTAATTGTGACAGCTGGTCATACTACAGGGTCACTTTCCTCATTCATTGTTTGGGCAAACATCTGCATCTGTCTATTTTCAGCTGCTTGTTGGGTCTTTCAGAGGGCAGTCACAATAGGTCCCTTGTTGTGAGAGCTCCATAGCATCAGGAATGGTGCCAGGTCTTGGGGCCTCCTCTTGAGCTGGATCCCTTTTGGCATGTCGCTGGACTGTATTTTCCTCAGGCCCTTCTCCACGTCCATCCCTGCAGTTCTTTCACACTGGACAAATTATGGGTCAGAGTTTTGACTCCGGGACAGCAACCCCATCCCTCACATTCTGCTGGAGGTGGGATCTACAAGTTCCCTTTCCCCACTGTAGGGCATTTCATCTAGGGTCCCTCCTTTTGAGTCCTGAGAATCTCTCACCTCCCGGGTCTCTATTACATTCTGGAGTGTCCTCCAAACCTCCTATCTCCCAAGGTTGCCTGTTTCCATTTTCTGCTGGCCCTCAGGGCCTCAGTCTTTTTCCCTACCCAATACCAGATCATGTTTCCCCCCCTGCCCCATTCCCTTTCTATCCCAGGTGCCTCTCTTCCTCCCCCCTTGTGGTTGCTTTCTTCTCCCTCCCAAATGGGAACAAGGCAACCTAAATTGGGGCCTTGGGCTTGTTGACCTTTTTTGGGTTCTGTGGACTGTATCTTGGGTATTCTGTACTTTTTCTTATTGCTGTTTGGCTAATATCCAATTATTTGTGAGTACATACCATTCAAGTTTTTTGGGGTCTGAGTTACCTCACTCAGGATGATATTTTCTAATTCCATCCATTTGCCTGCAAAACTCATTATGTCCGGGTTCTTAATAGCTGAGTAGTATTCCATTGTGTAAATAAGCCACATTGTTTGTATTCATTCTTCTGTCCTAATATATATGGACTGTTTCCAGCTTCTGACTATCACAAATAAGGCTCTTATGAACATAGTAGAACACATGCCTCAGTGGCATGGTGGGGCATCTTTTGGGTATATTCCCAAGAGTGGTATTTCTGGTTCTTCAGGTAAATCTATATCCAATTTACTGAGCAACCTCCAAATTGATTTCTAGAATGGTTGTACCAGTTTGCAATCCAGTCAACAATGGATGAGTGTTCCTATTTCTCCAATTCTTTGTCAACATGTGTTGTCACCTAATGTTTTGATCTTAGTCATTCTGACTGGTGTAATGATTTGCATTTCCCTGATTACTAAGGACTTTGAACATTTTTAGGTGCTTTTCAGCCATTCAAGTTTCCTCTGTTGTGAATTCTCAGTTTAGTTCTATACCCCATGTTTTAATTAGGTTATTTGGGTTTTTTGATAGTTAGTTTCTTGAGTTCTTTGGCTACTAGCCTTCTATCAGATGTGGGGTTAATGAAGATTTTTTCCCAGTCTATAGGTTTCTGATTGGTCTCGTTGACTATGTCCTTTGCCTTACAGAAGATTCCCAGTTTCATGAGGTCCCATTTATCACTTCTTCATATTCAAGTGTGAGCCATTTAAGTTCTGTTTAGGAAATTTACCCTTGTGCCAATGAGTTCATAGCTCTTTCCCACTTTGTCTTCTATTAGATTTGGTGTATCTGGTTTTATGTTGAGGTCCTTGATCCACTTAGACTTTAGTTTTGTGCAAGGTGACAAATACGGGTCTATTTTCATTTTTCTACATACAGACAGCCAGTTAGACCAGCACCATTTAAAGAAGATGATTTTTTTCCATTGCATATTTTTGGCTTCTTTGTCAAAGATCAAGTGTGCTTGCATGGTTGCTTTTATTTCTAAGTCTTCAGTTCTATTCCATTGATCAACGTGTCTGTCTCTGTACCAAAACCATGCAGTTTTTATCACTATTGCTCTGTAGTAGAGTTTGAAATCAGGGATGGTGATTCTCCCAGTGTTTCTTTTATTGTTAAGAATTGTGATTGCTATTCTGGGATTTTTGCCTTTCAAGATGAATTTGAGCATTGCTTTTTCCATGCCTTTGAAGAATTGTGTTGGGATTTTGATGGGAATTGCATTGAATCTGGAGATTGCAGTTTGGAGGATTTTACTATATTAATTCTGGCAATCCATGAGCATGGGAGATCTCTCCGTTTTCTGAGATCTTCTTCAGTTTCTTTCTTGAGAGACTTGAAGTTATTGTCATACAGATCTTTCTCTTGTTTGTTTAGAATTACCTCCAAGTTATTTTATATAATCTGTGGCTATTGTGAAGGGAGTTGTTTCCCTAATTTCTTTCTTGGCCTGTTTATCATTTGTATGAAGGAAGGCTACTTATTTATTTGAGTTAATTTTATATCCAACAACTTTGCTGAAGTTGTTTATCAGCTGGAGAAGATCTCTGACAGAATTTTTTGGGTTGCTTATGTATACTGTCATATTATCTGCAAATAGTGATACCTTTATTTCTTCTCTGCCAATGTGTATCCTCTTGTTCTCTTTTTGTTCTCTTATTGTTCTGTCTAGAACTTTGCATACTATATTGAATAGAAATGGGGAGAGTGGGAATCCTTGTCTTGTCCCCAATTTTAGTGGAATTGCTTCAAGTGTCTCTCCATTTAATTTGATATTGGCTATCTGCTTGCAGTAAATTGCTTTTATTATGTTTAGGTATGGGCCTTAAATTCCTGATCTTTCCAATATTTTTGACACAAGTGGTGTCTTATTTTGTCAAATGCTTTTGCTGAATCTAAGGAAATAATCATCCAAATATTTTAAAGTTTTTTTTAGAAAGTGGATTATGTTTATGGGCTTTTGAATATTGAACCAATCTTGTGTCCCTGGGGTGAAACCTACTTGAATGTGGTGATGGTTTTAATGTGTTTGTGGATTTATTTTGCAAGAATTGTATTGTATATTTTTGCATTTTGGTTCGGTCCTTATGTGCTTTAGGTATCAGAGTAATTATGGCTTCATAGAATGAATTAGGTAGTGTCTATTCTGTTTCCATTTTATAGACTCAGTTGAGGAACATTGGTATCAGGTATCTTTTTGAAGGTCTGGTAGAATTCTGCACTAAATACATCTGGTCCTGGGAGGGGCCCTGGTTGGGAGGGACCCTGGTTGGGAGGTTTTTAATGATTTCTTCTCTTTCCTTGTGTGATATAGGCCACTTTAGACATTTTTCCTGATCTTGATTTAGTTTTGGTATGTGGGATCTCTCTACAAAACCATCCATTCAATCTAGATTTTTCAGTTTTGTTGAGTATAGACTTTTGTACTAGGATCTGATGAATTTTTTGAATTTTCTCTTTCTGTTATGTCTCTCTTTTCATTTCTGATTCTGTTAATTTGGATAGTGCCTCTGGACCCTTCAGTTAGTGTGGCTAGGGGTTTATCTAAATTGTGGATTTTCTCAAAGAAACAGCTTTTGATTTTGTTGATTCTTTTTATTGTTCTTTATTTCTGTTTGGTTGAATTTGACCCTAAATTTGACTATTTCCTGTTGTCTACTCCTCTTGGGTAAGTTTGCTTCTTTTTATTCTAGAGCTCTCAGACGTACTGTTAAGTTGCTAGTGTAAGATCGCTCCAGTTTCTTTACCAGGGCACTTATTGCTAAGAATTTCCCTCATAACACTGCTTTCATTGTGTCACATAAGTTTGGGTATGATGTGTCAATATTTTCATTAAGCTCCAGGAAGTCTTTAATTTTTCTTCATTTCATCCATGACCAAATTATTGTTGAGTAGAGAGTTTGTCATTTTCCACGTATATGTAGACTTTCTCTTGTTTTTGCTGTTATTGAAGACCAGTCTTGGGCATGCTGGTCTGATAGGACACATGGGATTATTTCAATCTTCCTATATCAGTTGAGAGTTGTTTTGTGACCAACTATATGATCAATTTTTTGAGACGGTACCATGAAGTACTGAGAAGAGCGTGTATTCTTTTGTTTTAGGGTGAAAGGTCTTGTAGATATCTGTTAAATCTATTTGGTTCATAACTTCTATAAGTTTCAATGTGTCTCTGTTTAGTTTCTGTTTCAATGATCTGTCCATTGGTGAGAGTGGTGAGTCGAAGTTTCCCACTATTATTGTGTGGGGTTCAATCTGTGTTTTGAGCTTTAGTAAAGTTTCTTTTATGAATGTGGGAGCCCTTGCATTTGGGGCATAGATTTTCAGAATTGAGACCTTCTCTTGATGAATTTTTCCTTTAATGAATATGAAGTGTCCTTTCTCATCACACTTTCTCATTTCAACTTTTGGTTGAAAGTCTATTTTATTGGATATTAGGATGGCTACTCCAGTTTGCTTCTTAGCACCATTTACTTGAAAGAACCTTTTCCATCTGTTTGCTCTGAGATAGTGTCTGTCTCTGTTATTGCAGTATGTTTCTTGTATTCAGCAAAATGCTGGTTCTTGTTTGCATATCCAGTCTGTTAGCTTATGTGTTTTTATATGTGAGTTGAGGCCATTTTTATTGAGAGATATCAAAGACAGATGACTGTTTGTTCCTGTTATATTTGTTTTTGTAAGTGGCTTTATGTGTTTGTGGTTCTCTCCTTTCGGATTTGTTTTGATATGCTTAATATCTTGTTTTCTCTTTGGTGTATTTATCTTCCTTGTGTTTTTTTTCCCTAGGATACTCTGTATGGTTGGGCTGGTAGATAGATACTGTTTGAATTTGGGTTTGTCCTAGAATATTTTGGTTTCTCCATCTATGTTAATTGAGAGTTCTGCTTGGTACAGTAGCCTGAGATGTCATTTGTGTTCTCTTAAGAGTGTGCATGACCTCTGGCCAGGCTCTTCTGGCATTCATAGTCTCTGTTGAGAAGTCTGGTACAATTCTGATAGGTCTGCCTTTGTATACTACTTGGCCCTTTTCACTTGCAGCTTTTAATGTTCTTTGTTTGTTCTCTGCATTTAGTGTTTTCATTATTATGTGACTACAGGATTTTCTTTTCTGATTCCATTTGTTTGATGTTCTATAAGCTTCTTGTACCTTTATGGCCATCTCTTTCTTTGGGTTGGAGAAGTTTTCTTCTGTGATTTTGTTGAAGAGATTTTCAGGTCCTGTGATCTGGGGATCTTTGTTCTCCTCTATTCCAATTATTATTAGATTTGGTCCTTTCATCGTGTCCAGAATTTCCTGCATGTTTTGGGTTAGGAGTTTTTTATGTTTTGAATTTTCTTTGACAGTTGTGTTAATCTCTTCTACAGTATCATATACACCTGAGATTATCTCTTCTGTGTCTTAAATTCTGTTGATGATACTTACATCTATAATTCTGAACCTCTTTACTAGGTTTTCCATTTCCAGGTTTGTCTCCATTTGTGTTTGCTTTATCATTTCTACCTACACTTTTAGGTCTTGGACCACTTTATTCAATTCCCTCACCTGTTTGATTGTGCTTTCCTGCATTTAAGGAATTTATTTGTTTCCTATTTAAGGGTTTCTACCTGTTTAGCTGTGTTTTCCTGTATTTCTTTCATTGAGTTATTTACATTAACCTGAAAGGGCTCTATTATCTTCATGAGATAGGATTTTAGGTTAGCTTCCTGATTTTCAGGTGTGTTGATGTCTTCAGGGCTTGATGTGGTGGGACAACTGGGTTCTGATGATGCCCATGTATATTGGCTTCTGTTACTATGGTCTTACTCTTGCCTCTTGCCATCTGGATATTGCTGGTGTTTGCTTCTCTGGGTGACTCTATCTTGAATCTACTTTTTTTGTCCCTCTGTTACTTCAGGTCTCCTGGTAGGCCTGTGGCCTTGGCTGTAGCAGATCTCCTATAGAAGCTTCATACTAGAAGGTCTTCAGAGGGGCAGAGAAGCTGCTGATTTGTTTCCCTAGCTGCAGAGCTCCTGGGAGGCCTTCAGACTCTTTGGTCTTCAGAGGAGCAGTCAAGCTGTTGTCCTATGTTAATCTTTTCTGGGAGGGTATGGTCTATTGTTTCTGTTTCTTGTGAGCAACAGTATTCCAGGGAGGTTTTCAGTCTTTTGTTTCAGTTGCCTTATATCACACAGAGGCCCTGGAAGGTCCTCAGACTGTTGTGTTGATTGCCCAGTTGCTTTGTGTACAGAAGAACTCCTGGAATGCCTTCAACCTGTGGTGTCCTGAGTGCAATGGATCTCCTGTGTTGCCTCAGGATGTAGTATCAAATGCTCTAAGTGCAGCAGTTCTTCTGGAACATCTCATGCTATAGCGTCTTCCAGGGAACAGACTAGCTAGCAGTCTGTCCCAGTAGAAAGGGACAGGCAGAAGTGAAGTGGTATTTGGCGGGTGAGGGTTTAGAGTATGATGGGTGCCTGAGTCAACTGGGCTCCCAGTGGCAGCCCTGTGACTTCAGGACAGTTCTTACTAAATTCTCTGAGTGCAGTGGATCTGCTAGTGTCTTCTGAGGAGTAGACTAGCTAGAAGTCTGTCATTGGATTTCTTATACACTGCTGATAGGATTGCAAATTTTTATAGCCACTATAGAGAACATGAAGAGTTTACCCCACAAACTCTGAAAGTAGATGCACACATGACCCAGATTATCCCAGTTCAAATATGTAATTAGAAGAAGTAAATCAGTGCACTTGAGAGACACCTACATCACATGTTTATTGTTAAGGGGCTAGATGCAATAGGCAGGATGGGAACTATCCTAGTTACCCATCAGCAAATGAGCAGATAAAGAATGATTCCATGAATAAATAATATAACATTATTTATAAGTAATTTGGGTGCAGTTTTAATGTTAATATGGGGCAAAATGAATGAATACATTGTTTGAGATGCTGGAATTAGGATTCTGGTTAAAGAAAAAAGATCCATAAGAGAAGAGAAGGGGTATCAAGGAATACTCCTTCCGTAAATGTGCATGTTCACTGTGTGCATAATTATGTACATGTGATGCCTGTCAACTAACCAACTTGACAAAGATATGTTGATAGGGACTACACAAATCCAGAGGAAGGCCCATTCTCAACTTAACATAATGATCCAGGTGTAATAGACACACAATGTCAACTTGGAATGAAGGCATATTTTGTCTTTGTAGTTGTATAGAAGCTTGCTATTATTTAGAAACACTGTATTCCGAACACACTCTATATTCTGTAGGCCCTGAATGCAGACACAGCAACAGCTCTAAGATCTCCAGCTTTCAGTCTTGCAGCTGCATCACCAGCCCCTCTTCTAGTCTTCCAACTTCTTGGTTCTCAGGCTCCCAGCCCATTGTTGGACTGTCTAGCCTCTGTCCATGTATAAAGCCAATCCATTTTATACCTCTTATCATTGCACATGGAATCTATTAGATGTATTCCCTTGAAAACTCGAATATCCGATGCTTAAGTATGATGGATATCAATATTTATTACTGCCTAACTTTATCTTATGTTCATTACAAATTAGTCTAAGATGCTTACAAGTGGTTTTGGCTAATTTCATTTCTATGAAATAGCTGTCACACCTTTGTGTTGGTTGGCTGTTTTGCTTAATGACTCAAAGTAATTAGCAAGTTGTTCACCACAGACAGTGCACATGGCTTTTCCAGCCTTGACAATGACTCTTTTATAATGATGTTCCATGAAGAAATACTTCATTTTAATGAAGTGTCAGTCTATTTCTTTTAGTACTTCTTTTTGGAAAAAAAGACTTTTTGAGAAATCAGAAAGACATTTTCTTATGTGCCTTTACACTTACTTTATTAATTTATAAATTCAATTTGCATTGAGTTTCATATTGAGCAGGAGAATGCAGCCCAATCCCTATGTAGTCATCATCTGACTGACATGCTTGAAAGCCAGGGTTTGCTCTCAATCACTTTGGCATTTTCAAAATTCTTCATTTTTTTAAGTAGTTTTAATTTCTATATTGATTTCTTCCTAAAACATTAATTATTTAAGTGAATGGTTTTATTCTCCTTCCTTCTTTCATAACTGCATACTATTTTAAATAAGATGGTCAGGAAATATGATTGTATACTAATTAAGCTTTCAAAATTTATATAATCATCTCTATATATTCACTTACTTGGATTTTGGCTAATTAATATTAGAGTTGATGGTACTATTATCTCATGAACATTATATGTTAAACTTTCTTAAAATTGCCCAGCAAATTTTGAAATGTGAGTAATAATATAAAATTATATCTTCTTGTTGATTTGGTATTCTGTCAATGTACTAGTTAGCTATTGTATAACAAATGGCTAAGAAATGTTGGCTTCAAGCAATGTCCTTTGAAAATTTTTCTGTGAAAATTTTGTAAGATCTTAACTTAAGCTGTTCTTCTTGGTGATTGGAAATATAGCTACATGATAGAATACATACTAGCATACACCAAGCCTTCAAGCCATGGGGATATCAAAAAGTAATGAACGAATGAAGGCCAAGAAATAGAATAAAAGCAATGTTGTAGGGTTTTTATTTGCAAAGAACTTTGTGAAAGTATCAACCAACAATCAGCTAACATTGAACTTTACCTTAACGCTATTAGATGTTTCGCATAGGGTGAATTTACTATAGAGGAATAGGACTTAAGGATTTTTACTGCTGTAACAAAACACCATGACCAAAAGCACATTAGGGAAGAAAGGTTTTATTTTGCTTACAACTCTAGGTAGCAGTGTTATCACTGAGGGAGGTCAGGGTAGGAACTCTAGCAGCATGGGAACTGTTAGGTAAGAGCTTACTGGTTTGCATTTTATTGTTTGTTCAGTATGCATCCTGACTGCCAGCCCAAAAATTACCCCACCCATAATGATCAGGGCCCTCCCATGTCAATCACTTACTAATAAAATGCCTTATAATACCAGAATAGCTCAATTGAGCATATTACAGTGAAGGAAATACCTATAGATTTAACTGCTGTCCTAACTTATGAAGGTTCCCTCCTCTAGGATGACTCCAGTTTGTGCCTAATCAGCACAAAACTAGGCAGTCCTGATGGTAAGATGAATTATTTTCTTCAGATAATCTTTCCTTTTCTTACATCACACCCAGCATTCATCTTCACTGCCACACTCCTCTTCTTTCTCTTCTCCACACCCCTTCTATGTTTCCATTCCTTCTCAAGGTACCCATTTTCATGAAAGGGTTTTCAGTCTGGCTTGCCAACTTGAGCTAGCCAAAAGTTTTGTTCAAAAATAAATGTGTCTTAAATGCTAGACTGTATGCCATGAAAACCTGCCATTGAGAGCCGTGAGAAGGGTGGTCCTTTCAATATTGCTCACTTCCTCGGAGTGATATTATGCTGAACAAATTCTGAATTCTCCTACTTTCTGGTCAAGTCAGCTATGGAACTAACCTTTAAGTATATGCATTCTGTCCTCCTGTCTTTTTAGAGTTTCGTTCACACACAGGAGTACTACTCTAGGTGTTATACTGTTATACTGTTGGATGCAGGCTTAGACATGGTAGTTTAATTAACATAAACCAGTAAAATGCTGTACTTCTAGAACTCAATTTTAGACTTGAGATTTAGCCCTGGTTAACATTGCCTTCTCAAAGAACAAAAACAGAGAGCATCCTTTATGAAACTTAATATAAGTCTATCAGATATCTCTAGTAATTTTGAGATAAATATTTTAACCATAGTGATTAAAAAACAGTACTTATCTACCATGTTGATTTTGATCCATTGATATTTATTTATTTATTTATTCATTTATTTTTGGTGAATGGAAGTGATGAGTGTCAGAAACTAAAACAGAAAGAAAAGAAAAATACAAGCAGCTTTTATAGTCTTGTGTCTATATTTTGTCCAAATATAGTAAAAGAAGCAAACACAGTCTCAAGTTGTATGTGTGACTTAAAACATTCTTTAAAGAGCCAGGCATGGGTAGTACTACATTCCTATAATCCTAATGTTTGGGGGTGGGAGGTGGAGGAAGGAGTGTCAGGATTTCAAGGACAAACTCAGTTTTATATAATATTCAGGGTCTGGGCCACGTGAAATATGATCTTCTGGTAGGTAGGTAGATAGGTAGGTAGGTAGGTGGGTAGGTAGGTGGGTGCGTAGGTCGATGGATGGATGATGGATGGATGGATGGATGGATGGATGGAGATTTATTGACTGAAGCAAAACTTATGAATACAGAGTCAGTGTTTGCTCTCAAAAGCCTTCAGGGTATTAATGTTCACTGTGTGTATCTAATAGCCAATGTACACAGTCAAGACCTTTGCCCTGTGATCTTCCTATATCGGTTGTTTTGAAAGCTGCCCCCTTAGTATATAAATGAGCACATGTGCTCCCACAGTGTGCATATGAAGGTCAGAGGGCCATATTCAGAGTGAGTTCTCTCCTTTTACCACGATGGTTCTGGGAAGTGGACTCAAGCTTGGTTACAGTGCCTCTATGTGCTGAGCCATCACTGTGGCCAAAATACCACTCCTGAGGAATATTTTTCACTTCCATTGTATCTATCTGTCATTTTACCCTTAAAATTTCTCAGCTGCCAGTTTCCTTCTTGGCTCCTCTAACCGCACCTTCATCTGCACTCTCATGGTGTTACCTGGAATGTTAAAACCACTGTGTCTAGACCTTTCTTTCTAACTATATAGATAGAATCTGCTCACACAATATCCCTTCTTACACCACCTCACTAGGTTGTGATCAGTCTCCTGGAAGGAAGAAGCAGAATATAATCTGAAAGATTCTCATTTTCACCTCTGCTATCCCTCAGGTAATGCTGTTCCCAATTTTTCTTTTTGTCTTTTGCACAGCTCTTCTGGCTTGCTTTCCTGTCTTCTCTCCATAAGGCTACACCTGTCATGCACCACAAGCCTTGGCAAATCAGGAATATCCTTCCTCGCTTCTTTGTTCCCATACTGACTTCCCGTTTTCATTTAGATGGCAGCCCAGTTCGTTCTTTCTAGGTGAATCTCCTGCCCTGTCTGAATCAGATCCTATCATTTGCCAATAGTCTTCAGACACCGTGGACTACTCATTCAAAATGACATAGTAACTGCAGCTGGGATTTACCTTCACTGAAATCTCCATGAGAACAAGGGCATTACAAGACATCTGTGTCCTAATAAATACCTTAATAACATTTTTATTGTAAAATACATAGACATGGAAGAATATATATGTTGTATAATAAATGAGACACCAAGTAGCTTTATCCAAACAAAAAAGACCAATGACAGCCCAATTCCTTGCCTTTCTCCAGTTATATATGTATGCGAGGCATGAGTGAAAATATGCAGCATTAATATAAAGCTCTTATTATTATTCCTACTCTTAATTTTTAATTTTATTTTTAGTTATGTAAATGGATTTTTGTCTATGTGACTGCATGTATGTATGCACTTGCACACTCACAATGCAATGGCCAGAAGTGACTGAATATTCCCTGTGGCTGGTTTGTGAGTTACCTAACTCGGATTCAGGAAACCTAGTTCTGGTTCTCTGCAAGAGCAGCAAGCACTCTTAAAATCCCTAGGCTCTGTCTCTGGCTGCTTAATTCTTATTTATTTATTTATTTATTTATTTATTTATTTATTTATTATAATTATGTGGGGGCCACATGTGCTGTGGGGTATGGTGTACACTTGCCATAGCACAGGTCTGTTTTCTTAGTCATCACCTTGGACTTTTACACAGATTCTGAAGCGCAAACTCAGGACACCAGGCTTTTATGACAAATGCTGATCACTTTTATCCGCTGACCCATCATGCCGGTTTGTACTTACTCTTCCCATTAGAACATGGGTAGACAAGGTTAGTCATCAGAAAACTTTTAATAATTGAGTTCCTCTGCCAGGACCCAGATGGCAGAAGGAGAGAAAGTTGTCTTCTGGCTTCATATGTATACAGACACACATAAGAGAATGTAAAGCACATAATATGGTTTAACTATACGAACAAAGTATCTCTATTTTCTAGCATTTTAAATTATATGAAAGTGTTCAGACTCATCAAACTCACTCGATACATCTTCTTGTGGTCCATTCCTTTTACTGGATGTTGCTTCATAGTTTCAGCAATCAGTGTTGATGAGGGTAATTCTCATTTATTTTTTCTTCCATCAATGCTTTACTCCATTGTATGTCTATACAAAAATATTTTCCTCATCCAACCACAGATGGACATTGCTGTGGTTTGCCAATTTCTTCTGTTATAAATAATTATGTCCTGACTGATACACTGAACATGTCTCCTCCCATTCATGTTCAAGACCTTTCCTAGAGAGTACACTTTGCAAAAAAAATTGCTCACTTAAAAGGTACAAACCCAGTAATTATTGCTAATGCCAAGAAGTGCTTGCTGACAGAAGCCTGATATAGCTGTCTCCTAAGAGGCTCTGCCAGAGCATGAGAAATATAGAGGCAAATGCTAGCAACCAACAATTGAACTGAGAATGGGCTCCCCACTGTAGGAGTTAGAGAAAGGATTGAAGGAGCTGAACGGGTTGGTGACCTCATAAGAACAACAATACCAACCACTCAGAGCTCCCAGGGATTAAACCACTACCCAAAGAATACACATAGACAGAACGGTGGCTCCAGATGCGTAGGTAGCAGAGGATGGCCTTGTTGGGCACCAATGGGAGGAGAAGCCCTTGGTCCTGCCAAGACTGGACTCTCCCAGTGTAGGAATGTCAGGGTAGGGAGGCAGGAAGAGGTGGGTGGTTGGGGGGTGGAATGCCCTCATAGAAGAAGGGGGAGAGGGAATGGAATAGGAGGTTTTTAGACAGGAAACTGGGAAAGGAAACATTTGAAATGTAAATAAAAATATCCAATTAAAATAAAAGGTACAAACTCTCATGGGTAAGTTAATATTAAACTAGAAGCTATTTTATGTGCTATTAGACATGCATACGTATAGTCGTTGACCTACCATATTTCATTATTCTTCATTTTTCCTTATATAGTATTACCTATGCAAAAAAACTTATACTTTATACTTTCAGCCTATTTTATTCAACTATGCATTCACTAAATAATTGCTTTATCAAGTAACCCAATATGTATCAGGAGATATACTGAGTACAAAAAATGTTCAGTTTCATATACCTTTATTCCAACAGCTAATGAGAATCCACTTGAATGCTAACTGCATGCTCAGCGTGAAAGCTCACCCAATGATCTTCAGAAACTGAAAATCATTTGGACACTTTTAAAATAAAAACACACAGGATGGATCTAGGAATGTAGTTTAGTGGTTGACTGCCTGCCCAGAATGTGAGCTCATTGGTTCCCTAATCTATGGTACAGAGAATAATTAAATCAAATTAAATTAAATACAAAAACTAATAATAATACTAACAATAATAATACCACCAGCCAAAAGCCACTGATAACAAACTTTTTATTTACAAAACATAATCACTTGGGGTTGGTGAGATGACTCTAATCATACATGTAGTAATATGAAAAATGCTTAATGTGGTTGTTGGCTCATATTAAGAACAATTCATTCTGCTTCTCTCTCCCATTATCCTGGGAAAAGGTAGTATGGTTCTGTTTTTACTCTAACACCCTCAAGGAATACACTAAAGACAAGGTGGGTTCCATCTGCAGCACCTTTTATTCTCTACTAAATGAGAGCTGCAAAGTTGAACACATTATCCCTTCTGCCTTACCAGAAGAATATTATTAAGTTTCACACCTTGACTATAAGGTAGGTGTCCCAGTGAGAAAATATTTACTGCTGACACACCTTGACAAATAAAAGCTGCTTAGTGACTATGTATGACAGGCTGCTGAAGGAATTTTTTTTTAGTACACTTCATGGTTCAGAAGCCCAGGACAGGCTATAAAAGCAGCATCAAATTAACATAAAAAATTATACTGGAATGATCTGAATGATGAATTTATTGGAACAGTTTAAGTTCCTTAAAAATTTGTGATTCTTTACTGATTTTTTTAAATCACGCACTGAAGTAAGATAGGTGTGCTCATGCCAGTATCACTATGAACTGCAAGGTATGCTCCCACTTCCTTTCTTAACATCAAGGCCTGTGCTTAGTACACACTAAGTGAAAAATGGTACAGATAGGAAGTTAGGGAAATGGGGTGGGAAGTTAAAGAAAGAAGCCAGTGAAAGGCATCATTTAAGGTAATTATGATAAAGAAATGCCTGGAAAAAAAGAAAAAGGAAAAAAGAAAATGAAATGCCTAAGTCTAAGGCAACAGTGCATGTTGATGATGATGTGGTGAAAGAAGAACCCTCCTCTATTGCTAGTGGGATTGCAAACTGGTACAACTACTATGGAAATCAATTTGGAGGTTCCTCAGAAAGTTGGAAATAGATCTACCTGAAGACACAGTTATACCCCTGGTGAGCATGTACCCAAAAGAGGTCCCGCCATAGCAGCACATGTTCCACTATGTTCATAGAGGCTTTGTTTGTTATATCCACAAGCTGGAAACAACCCAGCTGCCCCACAATGGAAGAATGGATACACAAAATGTGGTTCGTTTACCCAATAGAATACTACCTAGCTATTAAGAATGAGGGCATCGTGAATTTTGCAGGCCAAAGGAGATAACTAGAAGATATTATCCTGAGTGAGGTCCCAAAAGGACATGCATGGTATGTACTCACTAATAAGTGGATATTAGCAAAAAATGTACAGAATATACAGGATAAAATCAAGGCGGTTAATAAACTGAAGGTCCCAACTGAGGATGACTCAATTTCACCTGGGAGAGAGAAGAAAGAAACCATGTGGGAGAGGGGAGTAGAGGGATGGAAGGACATGGAGGGGGAGAAGTTAGGGGGAGGAAAAGGGGGAACATCATCAGGTATTGGGGAGGTAGGAGTGAAGCTCTGAGGACCAGCAGAAAGAATGGAAACAGACAACCTCAGGAGAGAGGAGGTGCAGGGACCCTGTAGGATATACCAGAGACTTGGGCAGTGAGAGATGCTAAGGACTCAAAGGGAGGGACATTACATGAAATGCCCTACAGTGAACTTGTAGAGTAATGCGAACTTGTAGAGTCCATCTCTAGTACTAAGACAGGGCATCAAGTTGAAGGAAGAGACTGTCATCCCACAGTCAAAAACTCTGACCCAGAATTGTTCCTGTCTAAAAGAACTATAGGGACAAAAATGGAGAAGAGACTGGGGGAAAGAGGGTCCAGTGATTTGACCAAATTGACAGCCAGCTCAACTTGAGGCAACAAGGTCTGATGCTATTGCTGATGCTATGGTGTGCTTCCAGACAAGAGCCTAGCATGGCTGCCCTCTGGAGGCCCACTAAGCAGCTGAAAGGGTCAGGTGCAGGTACTTAACACCCACACAATGGACAGAAGCCAGGAACCCTGGGGGTTGAATTGTGGAAAAGCTGGAAGAAGCTGAGGAGGAAGGTGACCCCATAAGAAGACCAGCAGACTCAACTAATCTGGATCCCCAGATCTCTCAGATACTTTGCCTCCAACCAGGCAGCACACTCTAACTGGTCTAAGGCCACTGACGCATATAGAACACAGATTCCTAGTCTGAACTCAGTGATGGAAAAAGCACCCGATCCTCAAGAGATTTGAGGCCCCAGGGAGTGGTAAGGTCTGGTGGGATGGGGATGGGGGAAGATATCCTATTAGAGATGGGGGAGGAGGAATGGGATGAGGGCAAACCTAAAGGGGCATAATGACCAGACTGTAAGAAAAGATTAAAGAATAATAATAAAAGAGAAAAAAGAAGGGAAGAAAAGAAATGTTCAAGAAATGGAGGTGAAAGGCATCAACAGCCAAAATAGGGTTTATGATAATAAAATCAAAGCACTCAGGAATAGATTGATATGAATAAGTGTGACATTCTTGGGGTGTATAATAAATACTTACAAAAATCAATGATCAAAGCAAAAAGAATGCATTCTTTCTAGACTCAATTCTTTTTTTTTTTACATTTTTTTTATTAACTTGAGTATTTCTTATATACATTTCAAGTGTTATTCCCTTTCCCGGTTTCCGGGCAAACATCCCCCTCCCCCTCCCCTTCCTTATGGGTGTTCCCCTCCCAACCCTCCCCCCATTGCCGCCCTCCCCCCATAGTCTAGTTCACTGGGGGTTCAGTCTTAGCAGGACCCAGGGCTTCCCCTTCCACTGGTGCTCTTACTAGGATATTCATTGCTACCTATGGGGTCAGAGTCCAGGGTCAGTCCATGTATAGTCTTTAGGTAGTGGCTTAGTCCCTGGAAGCTCTGGTTGCTTGGCATTGTTGTACTTTTGGGGTCTCGAGCCCCTTCAAGCTCTTCCAGTTCTTTCTCTGATTCCTTCAACGGGGGACCTATTCTCAGTTCAGTGGTTTGCTGCTGGCATTCGCCTCTGTATTTGCTGTATTCTGGCTGTGTCTCTCAGGAGAGATCTACATCCGGCTCCTGTCGGTCTGCACTTCTTTGCTTCATCCATCTTGTCTAATTGGGTGGCTGTATATGTATGGGCCACATGTGGGGCAGGCTCTGAGTGGGTGTTCCTTCAGTCTCTGTTTTAATATTTGCCTCTCCCTTCCCTGCCAAGGGTATTCTTTTTCCTCATTTAAAGAAGGAGTGAAGCATTCACATTTTGATCATCCGTCTAGACTCAATTCTTTATCCACTCATTCTTAATCCTGTAGTCCCTTTTGATTGTTACTACATTTTTATAAATTGATAAAAAGTATTTGTGTTCATATTTAAAATTGGTTTTGACTTTCTAAACAAAACTTTGACATCACCTTCCTAAATAACTTCCTTTCCTTTCAAATGATGGTATAATGTTCTTACCAACTCACAAAATAGAAGTATTTATATTATACTTCGAATTGCTCTTAAATCTTAAATTAATATTGACTGGATATAGATATCTCAGTAGAACCTAGAAATTCTACTCTTGGAAACATAATGATAAAATTATCTTGGCTTTTCTTTCAACACACATGATGGTCTGCTGTGTGTCTACTTTTCATTAACTCAAGAATGATATAGTTTAGAGTCTGGAAATCTTTGCATACCTCAATTTAACACATTTTATGTAAGCATATCCCTTTAGATTAAGGAGATGACTAACAGCTGTCCAGAGACCAGAAGCCTGAAAGAAGGACACATTTAACCTGTTTCCCAAGAATAGAATCAGTCTTTCATCCCTGCTTTGGTATTCAGCTTGTTTTCTCAAGATGACACAAAGACACCTACTATACCATTTCCTTCTTCCATCCCTTGATTAAACTCTACACCAGCCACACCAAGGCTACCATGTGGAAGAGTTGTTACACAGTAGTAGTGGTAGTAGTAGTAGTAGTAGTAGTAGTAGTAGTAGTAGTAGTAGTAGTTGTTGTTGTTGTTCTTGTTTAGGTAACGATAGCAGATATAAGTGGATCAATTTCTGGAGGGTCTTTGTTTTATAGCCTAATAATTGACTCTGGTTGTCAGAGAGGTGTACATCTGGGAAGGGATAAAAGCACAGAAATCTGTCTATCTGTCTATCTGGAGGACAAGGTAACTGGCTTAGGTTTTAAATATTTACATAAGGATGGTTGAATTTATACTCTAAAACAATTGTGTGTGAACAGACTAAGAAGTGTTAAAATATCTGCAGTACAGAGAGTAGCCCAATTTGTGGTTATCCTGTAGTTACCAGGAAAGTTTCTTCTGTCCTGTGTCATCTACAATTGGAAGTAGGCAGCATTCATTTGCTGAAGTCCTAACCCTTTCTTTAGACAATGGCTGTCCTTGGAGGTAGGGTCTTTAATGAGGTAACTAAGGTTAAAGGTGATAATATGGGCGGGCTCTATTATCTTTATAAAAGATTCAGACATAGGTCTAAAGGCAACTTGTGACGCCATAAACAAAGGCAGTCATCTTGAAGGCCGGGAGTGGGGCCTCGGAAAAGGCACAAATTAAACCCACTATGGCCTTGACCATGAACCTCAAGAGTCCAGGACTTGAAGAAATTCATTTATGCCATCCTCTGCTTGGTAATAAAAATTCTGTGACCCTTGTTTTTTCAGTGCATACTCAGACATTAACATTTCTCCCTTGGTGTCCCTGTAATGACAATATTTTCAGGTAGCTTGATTCTTTGTCTGAAAAGTTGTTGACTACCCAAATGCAAAAAATAAATCAGCTTTCAATATACACAGACATCTTAAATTGTTTCCTATGAAGTTTCTTGATTAAGTAGTTACTAATCAAAGAAAATTTAAGCTAATAATTGTGATCCCTGAGGATGTGATCATAGTGTGTACACATTTATAATTAAATGAATATTCAAAATGTGTCAACTCATTGGGTAAAACTATTAATAGACAAGTTTTAATATAATAAGCATCAGATATTATTTCATCAAGCATACAACAAGTATGATTTCTATTCTTGATATAACAAATTCCTTTCTATTAAAAGCTTAAATGTGGTGTTTTCCAGTCTATGTTAACATATCTCAGAAGTCGGTCTACCATAATTTCATTTCCAAATGAAACAAAGCCAGGTATGGATCATCCTGCCATAAATCCCAGGATTTGGGAGGTTGAGTGTAGTAGAATGTGGATTGCTGTAAATCCTGGGATGGCAAGATCCTATCTCATATAAATAAACATATTTAAATGGATATATAGAAAATTAATGTACATTCAAATGAGACAGTAAAACACTCATATTTTAGATACATCTTTATAGAAAGAGTAAGAAGGTAAGTTGAGTTTATTTCATGCTGAGCTTTAAAAGGTAACATACAGAAGGGAGAGGAAATCAATAGTTCAGATCATCTTCGGTTTTAAAGTCATCAGATAACCTTCATGAGCCCTAGAGCTGAAGGGCCTGGACTCATGTTTAGTACTGATACTGGCCATGAGGTCTCAAAGAGCAACTAAACCTGTCTCTCCCTCAGTTTCTGCATTTGTAAAATAGAGATAGTAACAATTTCTTCCATATAAACTTGGCATAAGAATTACATGAGGGCATATATGTGCTGATTTTACTGCACGACTCACAGAAAATAATTACCCAGAGTAATTGCTAATTAGAGTAGTGTGTTTGTGTATCAAGTCAATGGAAATAGGAATACATACATGGAAATATTAACATAATATAAGGAGTCAAGATAGCAAACAGTCTCAATATTTGTTTAGTATGTTTGCTTTGAGATAGATAGATATACTAGCTATTCTACAAGCCCAGTGAGTCTCAGTACACTGTGCCCTGGGTAAAGCAATTCTCAGGTAAGTTAGCTGTTATGCATAAAGCCATACAGGCTAAGTCAAGTCTACTTGATTCCAGGCTCTGAAAGGTACTAAAACTTCTATATAATATGAATTTAATCAATGACCAGATTTAGCACAGGTATGATTTTACATAAGGTATGAATAATAGAAATTATGTGCTAACATAAAGAGACATACTGTACATAATCAGTGATTAATCTATGTTTATATTCTTAGTAAAAATTTATTTTATTTTATTTTATTTTAGAGGTATTGGTATTTTGTCTGCATGTATGTCTAAGCACCATTTGTGTGTCCTCAGAAACCAAAAAGGAGTATCTGATCCATTGACCAGAGATGCCTGTGAGCTGACATGTGGGCACTGGCAATGAAACCCAGTTACTCTGGAAGAGCGGCAGTGCTCTGAAACTCTGAGCCATCTCTCCAGCCAAGACAAGGTATTTTGCTATGGTTAAGTTCTACACTTGAGAGCGGTTACTTCATGTACTCTGGATTACAGCCTCCTTGTTACTGTATTATGACAAGAATTATGGAAAAAACATGAAGAAAAATAAGTAGCAAATGAGAAGCTTTCAAAACTTGCCAGTACGAGAGAGAAAACAGAAGGGGAAGGGAGGAAAAGAACCAAGAGGGAGAAAAGGAGAAGGGATGCTGGTTACCGAAGTGCATATTCTTTTTCATGTTTATGACTTCAGCCACCTGAGGTACAAGTTGTCCATAGGGCCAATATAAACACAGAAGACAGGATGCTGAGCATAAAAATATCACCCAAATAGACCGAACAAACTACTGTTTGAAAAAGTGAGCCTTTCAAACTCCCTAAAGGATGCTAATACAGATAATGCTTGAAAACAAATGATCTAGTCATGTTGTTGCTTTTTTCCTAATCACAATTTAACAAACAGATTTAACTTTTCTTTGTTCATCAATAGTCAACTAATAAGGAACAACAAAAAACTCAGTGTCTAGAATACCTCTAGGACTTGGGTTCTGTTTCTCTAAGCCTGCTGCAATGTGAATTTTTATTTTCCAAATACAGCAGTGTAGCTCCTTGAACTGAACAGCCTAAGCAATCTCAAGTGTTTACACATGTGCACACACTCACAGAGAGACAAAAAGACAGAAAGACAGATAGACAGACAAAGACACAGTGTGACAGAAAGAGACAGAGAGATAAAGAAAAAGACAGAAAGACAGACAGAGAGAGAAAAATACTGGGCTAAAAACCTGTTTAATATTGACTACATTTTAAAGACTTCTGTAAAGTTTCAAGCTCAATTGCTACAATCAATACTGTTCTATTGATGTGCATTTGTATCATTACTCACTAAAACAAGACTCTACAGAATGACAGCAGAAGGTCTTCTTAGTCAGTCTTCTTTTATTTGTAGTAAATACCTTCAAAATCTCGATGTTATGAATGGCACATCTGTAAGATGAAGATACATACATAGATAGATAGATAGATAGATAGATAGATAGATAGATAGATAGATAGATAGAATGATATACAGACAGACATAACTAGATAGATGCATAATAGACAAATGATAGTAGATGAATAGATGATACATAGATTATACATACATACAGATAGATAGCATAGATAGGTATAGATAAATACATAGATAGATAGATAGATAGATAGATAGATAGATAGATAGATAGATACATATATACATACAAAGATAGATAGAAATATAATAGATAGGTAGATAATAGTTAGATGGTAGAAGATGGATAGATGATAAATGATACATACATATATACATAGAGATAGATACACAAATAGAGATAGGCAAATAGATGTATAAATACATACATACACACATACATACAAACATACATATATACACACATACAGAGAGATAATACATAGAGAGAGACAAATAGATGTATACATGCATACATACACACATACATACATATATACAAATATACAAAGATAGGTAGACAGACAGAGATAGGCAGATAGATATGACAGACGGGTAGATAAATAACATATGGTAGACAGATAGACAGACAGACAGATAATAGAAAGACAAACATGTTAAAATTTAACAATGTACTCACATGGTTCTCACAGCTACCTGTAACTCCAGTTTCAGATGTTCTGATACCCTCACACAGACATACATGCTGGCAGAACATCAATGATCATGAAATGAAAATAAAATTTACCAGAGCTCCCAGGGCAAAACCACCATCCCAAGAGGACACAGGAATGGACTATGGCTTCACCCACATATGTAGCAGAGAATGGCCTTGTCTGGCATCAATGGGCTTGATGTCCCAGTGTAGGGGAATATCAGGGCAGGGAGGTGGGAGGGAGTGGGTGGGTGTAAGAGGAAGCACCCTCATAGGAGAATGGGGAGGAGGGGTGGGATAGTGGGTTTCTGGAAAGGAAACCAGGAAATGGAATAATATTGAAAATGTAAATAAAAAATGCAATTAAAATTTATAAAGTGTAAAAGATGCACAAAATCTAAAGAACAGTTCTGCCAAAGAAAATTCAGTTTCAAAATAAGCACTTGAAGAGAATCGGCATCATCAGCTAGAAGAGAAACAAAAGTTGAAGATTGCATTTGGTATCACTACATGCTTTTACAATATCTAAAGTCTAGGTTGCCATACCCATGGTTGGTAAGGATGCAAAGAATCTCAGTGTTCGATTCTGCCCATTGGAACATAAAACATTGCATGCACTGGGGAATCCACTGAGCAATTTGTTCTGTCAAACCACCATTCCACTCCTGGGTAATTTTATGAGATAAACAAAGCATATGTGTACACAAAGACACTGTACAAGAATGTTTATAGTGGTTTTATTTAAAGTAACCAAAAACTGGAAAAGAGCCAAAATTTATCAGCAAAAGAATAAACAGAATGTGACATTTCCACAGGCAGTCATGCTCTTCTGCAAAGTAAACAAACAAACAAACAAATAAATAAAATGAACTACTGCCTCTTGTAATCAAGGTAGTGAATTTATGGAAGAGAATGAAAGAAACAAGGTAGAGAAAATACCGTAGCATCCAATGGATATAAAATCCTATACCAGGCAAACTAATTTTAGAGACAGAAAGTAGATCAACCAGAAGAGGAGGAGGAGTGAGGGTTTACACAAGAAATAGTATAAAGGAACTTTCAGTGTGTTGGACATATTATCTTTATTGTTGGGTGCATTTCAGATGTGTATGTATAACTGACAAGGTTCTTCAAATTATGTACTTTAATATATGTACTTTATTACATGGCAATTATACCTCATAAATCTGAGAGTTTTCCCCAAAAGGAAGAAAACACTGCCAGATATAATGACACGAATGAATCTCAGAGTAACTGTACTAAATTAAAACACACACAAAAGTCTACATACTTGTGATTTTCTTTCTACAACATTCTGGAATAGGAATCAGTGTGAGCAGTGTTCAGATTAGGTTGCCTGGGAGTTGCAAAGGATACTGCCTTCCCAGGAGCATAAGAAATGGATATGAAGGGTTTGGATGAAGAAGTGTTTGTTATCTTCCTTGTATTTATGGTTATACAGCTGTGTACATTTGTCATAATTCATGGAAATGTATTCATAAAAACAGGACGATAGTGAACTCAACAATATCTAATTCACATACCATTTTGTTGTGAGTTCTTTTGAGAAAAGTTAATGGGACTCTCACCAGGTTTCTGTAATACTTTTGCAATAGTGAAGACTTATGTGCATCTTGCTGAATAGTAATTCTCTTAAGTGTATTCTCTTCAGACATAACAAACTTAAAAGACAGCAATGGCTTAATCCACAATATAAAAAGTCAGTGCTTTAAAGAAAAAAGTCAGTGCTTTAAAATAAGGCTCTCCATATATGATTCAATCCCATGATCACCATGCCCCTTCCTTCCTCATTGTGATTTCACAGTCAGTTAGTAAATACTAAATAGTAAATACTCCTGAAGTTATCCCAAAGGGTAGGCATTCCTAATGAAAGCTCCTACCATCAGAGATCTTGCTATTCACTCAATCGTCATCAAACATTTAACTACCATGCTTGAGGAAATTAAAAAGTAACAGACCAGAGAAAGAATAAGATGCAATGAAAATGACATGCAGAGCAAGAAAGCTTTGCCAGCATTTTTAAAAAGGCACAGAAGTAAAGACTTGCAACCTAAGTGGAGATTGGCTTGGGTGAAAGTGGCAGGTAACAAAGGTGGTGACTTATTCAGACTGGTAGAAATGGTGGTGACTTTTAACTGGTAGAAATGTCACATCTGATGACCCATAGATAACAGTGCATTTGAGGAACTAAACAAATCATTGCACCTCAACTAATTGATATCAAACTGAGAGGAATGAACTTGTTGTGGCCATAAGTCACATTATGGTGTCCAATAATGGAAGGCCGGGCTTTTCATTGAGAGCATTAGGAAATTAATTCATGGTCATAAAGGCTCTGTTACCTTAGAAATTATTGGGCTGCCAAAGTTAAGAAAAAAACATTATTGTCAGTTATAAAAATTCTCACAGGAAATAAAAAGTACTTAGCTGAAAATTAACCAAAAGGCAGGGCACAATATTCTTTGTAAATATAAATAAGCTCTCCTGAATAAATTTTAGCATTGTGGAACAGATCACATGTTAAAATGAACCCATGTAGAAATGTGATCATTGAAAAATCACAAATTTATAGTTATTGTGATCAAAGGAAAGATTTCATTGTACCTGAAGCAGGCCCATATCCATTTGGCAAGTATTATGTTTTAGAAGTAGAACCAACAGCACAGAATAGAAAGACCAGGTGCCTAGATAGCAAACAGAATTCAGTACCCTAATCCTATATAGGATTAGAGAATGTAGTTTTGGAAGCTTCAGCTCCTCCTACTCTCCCATTGTCTGAATCCCATCCTTACATTGAAGCTTCAAACTCTTTACTGTTTCTCATCTCCCTTTTTAAAATCCATATTCCAAACTGCTGCAAACCTAAGAACTAGTCATAGCCCAATCTACTTAAATGTTTTGATGACTTCCCTTTGACTAGCCAACTAGCTGCAACCATTGTCACTCAAATTCGCTATAGCCAACCTGTGGATCTGTGTTCCTCCCCACTTTGCCTTTTGCCAAGGCTCCTCCCCCAGGTGAAATATACCTGTGTCCAACACCTTTCTTATTGTCCCCGACACAGTCTAATCAGAACATAATTAATTCTTCTACAAAATTTCTCTGAGGGATCAAAGCTGAATGCATTTTTGTGCTTCTGTTTTTTTCCACAGCATTATGGCAATTACAAACCTTGACTCCATCCTGACTACTGTATGTGTTTGCATTCCCAGTAGATTGTTTATGTTTGAGGGTGGGGATATTGAATTCTGTTTGTTTTCTGTGTACCTAATTTTTTCTATTTTCTTTCTGTGCACTTAGTATTATCCCTATAACTTTTTCTAAGTTAATATAAATCGGCTTCATTTGTAAGTCATAACCATTTTATCTAAATAAGATAATGCTTTTTAAATTATTTATGATGTACTTATTTTTAGTTTATGTACACTGGTGTTTTGTCTGCCTGTATGTCTGTTTTAGGGTGTTAAAGCCCCCGAAGCTGGAGTTACAAATAGTTGTCGGCTGACACATGAGTTCTAGGAATTCATCCAAGGTCCTCCGGACACAGACACAGCTCTTAAACACTGAGCAATCTCTCTACCCCAGGAAGTATAATATTTTCAAACAGATTCCGCAAATTTTAGACAAAACAAAATGACAATAGCCAAACAAACAAACCCAAAACTCTGAATTAATATATAGTATGTAAACATAGAAGTTGTCAAATGCTTTCAAAATTAAATCACCAGATCTGGATGATCTCAGCCAACACAGTTAGAGCAAGTGGAGATACATACCTAGATGTTTTCCACAAATAAAATATCTCATATGAATAATGTAAGATTTTCACATAATTTGGGATTAAGCAAATATGGTTCTCACATCACAACTCTTGAAACTGATGCACAGATGCATGAAGAAACTTGCTCTCTACAAAACTGAGATTTGAACACAAGCCATGCCAAAGCCCAAACACATGTTTAACATCATGATCTATGCTATGAAGTTCTCCCACACTCAAAAATCAAAGGTTCTGTGAGCTCGGGAACAGTCCATGCAAACATCAGTAGAGATCCAGCGCCAGTCAGAGGACTTGGTTAAGTTTCTAGGAATTCATAGATTCTTAAAGTCATGCCCTTTGTTTATGTACATATGAAAATCTTGGTGGTAAAAGCAAATTAAAATAGGTAACATTTAATGATTGAAGGTAGATTAGAGCAAAAGAGATGGCTGAGCAGTTAAAAGAGCATACAGCTCTTGCAGAAGGCCAGAGTTCGGGGTCCCCATTATCCATATTGGTGGACTCATAACACCTAAAACTCTAGCTCTAGGGTATCTCACACACTTTTCTGGCTTCCACACACATGCAGATTAATAACTGAAAAGTAAAAATAAATCCTTAAAAATGTATTACAAATAGACAGGAGGTGGTAGCTTTAATCCCAGCATTTGGGAGGCAGAGACAGGTATATCTCTGAGTTCAAGACCAGCCTGGCCTACAGAGCAAGTTTCATGACATCCAGGGTTACACTTATCTCAAATAGAAAAAAAGCAAACAAAACAAAAATAAAGCAAAACAATAAAACAAAACAACAGAAAAATTATTACAATTAATTTTGTCCCATAATTTCAATACACTTCTAATACATTTTGAACTACTTAATGAATTCTGTAGAAAACCACCAGGATTGAAATAAAAGTAGTCACAAGGATGTGACCCTCCATGCTATGAGCTGATTCTACCACATAGAGATCACAGTTCACCACGTTGTCTTAAAATACAGGACGGAAAGTTTGGGGAGAGCTCCTCTTTGAGTGTACTTGAGTGAATGGGCAATAACATGTTGAGTTACTTACAACAGAACCCAAATATGTAAGCCTGGAGATTTGCGCCTGACGCACCAGGGACTAGTTCTCACATACAGTTTGTGAGCTAAATGTTCCTTTCCAGACCAAGTGCAAGGGAATGTGGCTTTGCCTGTAGCACCAAGATTTTAGCTCTCATTTAGGGACCCGCAGCTTGAAGCACTGGATGAGTACCTGGAACATCTTTGGTTCCTTTTTGACTCTGGGCCATGTGGCAGCACCTGAATTCCCAGCTTTGATCTGTCAATGTTGGACTCAACTTATTTCTTTCTACATCATTTATGTTGTTTATGAGAAAAGGAGAATATTAATATTGACTACATAGGATTATTATAAAGACATGAAAATTGCTTAGAGCTATATCATCCATATATTAAGAACTCAATATTAATCAAAATATGTGTGTGTGCACGTGCGCAGGCGTGTGCGTGTACATGTGCTATTGGACATATGTATATTTGGGTCCTTAATGGTTCAGTTATGTGAGTAAGTCATGTTTGTAAGCTACCCATACCTGCATGTGTATGAGTGGCAGAATTGACAACAGGATAATTCTTTACAATGAGAGAATTTCAATTTAAAATTTACAATTTGCAGTCACAAATTGTTGCTACCCACACAGGGAAACTTCTTTTTATATATGGTGTTGTTTAGTTTTTGTACTAAATTAGTTTTTGTGCTCATATACAGAAGCTCATGTATATGATTGTGTACATTCACATATGTGCATGAATGGTGATCGGAAGACAAACAGGGGTTGTTGCTCAGGCACTGTACATCTTGTGTTTCTAAGACAGGGTTTCACTTTAGTCTGGGGCTCACAGATTGAGCCTGACTGGCACACAAATGCCACAAATTTCTGCACGTCTTGAGATCATAAGAGTCAGCACCGGCATGCCTGGCTTTTCAATACTACTTCTAGGGAAACTCATATCCTCACGTTGTGTACTTTACCACGTTACCAATGAAGGTATCTCCTCCGACCCATATTTAATTCTTGGAAGAATGGTAAAAATTATGGAACTTAAGTAGATGTTGTGGCGCAATTTATAGAACAGGTATCAATAACCTCAACATACATGATCTGCCATTATCAGGAAAGGTACTCATTGTATGGTTTGGGGGAGTCGATTTAGAGGGATTAGCTATTCTTACCTCTACCTCCTGGATTAGGGTTACCAAAGACTTTCTGGCATGCCAAGTTTAGACACTCCCATCTTTGGGAAATTAGTTACATATCCAGCAGGGTATGCTGGCTAACTCCTGCAATACCAGCACAGGAAAATTCTATGAACCTGCACTACCCTGTGTGTAAAAACAAAGAACTGAGGAGGTAGCTCGTTTTGCAGAGTGCTTACCTTGAGTGCACCATCTCCATCATCACCTAAATCAGGTGTGATGGAATATACCTGCAATCGCAGGACTAGAGAGACAGAAGAAGGAAGGCTAAAAATTCAATGTCATCCATTAATTTAGCATTCTCAAGGCCAGAACAGTATAGGACCAAAAAAAAAATAGTAAAGAAAAATGAAGAATGAAGAAGATTGGCCAAGTAGACAAAATGGACAAAGATAAAGAATCCACAGTTTATAACTAAGATTCTTTCTTTCAAATTGTACTTTGATCTTAGGATGAAAGCCCTCTGTTAGAAAGATGGCAAGCATAGTAATCGATAGCTACACAGATAAAAACTACTGTGAGGCCAATAATGGCTCACCAGAACCAGTATCAGCAGCTATACCTGGACAAAGCGTGATAAATACAGAAGCACCTATTAAGTGCTCAAAGCACTATGGTGATGTTGGGAGCACAAGCCATGCTAGGCAAGTACTCTACCACCAAACAATATCCCTAACCCTATAAAAGTATTTTTTACAACTACAAAGCAAAACTTTCAAAATCCTGATGTTATGCACCCAGGGATGGTTTGTGTAATTCTTATAGTAATCTCCAAACTGAGAATCAGTTTTCAACTAGACAGTGGCGACATTTTAAAAACTTATATCCAGTGGGCCTAGCATAGTCAAAGTTAGAATAGGTACTTTAATAGCCATTAAACATTCATGAGCTGTAAACATACAGGTTTCGAAGACTCAGACCCAAAGGTCAACAAAGACTCCAGAGACAAAAGGAAAGTCATTCTCTTTATATTATACTATAATTAAAATGCTGCTTTACAAGCTAGAATTACTTGTGGAATTTATAGAAATAACAAAGATCTTGAAAATAATAAATACTTCAAAAAATAATGGATACTTACTGGGTTCACAACACTGTATATATGCTAATGTTAAAGATGCTTCCGTCTAATGGAAAAAGGACAGCATTTTCAACAAATGGTGCTGGTTCAACTGGAGGTCAGCATGGAGAAGAATGCAGATTGACCCATTCTTTATCCTTGTACAAAGTTCAAGTCCAAGTTGAACAAAGGCCTCCACAGAAAATCAGATGCCCTGAAACTAATAGAAGTGAAAATACAGAAGAACCTCAAATACATAGGTATAGGGGAAATTTTCCTGAAGAAAACACCAGTAGCTTTTGCTCTAAGATCAAGAATTGACAAATGGGACCTCATAAAACTGCAAAGCTTCTGTAAGACAAACTGTCATTAGCACAAATCAGCAACCAACAGACTGGGAAAAGATTTTTACCAATCCTCTATCTGATAGAGGGCTAATATACAATATATACAAAGAACTCAAGAAGTTCGACTCCAGAGAGCCAAATGATCCTATTAAAAATGGGGTACAGAGTTAAACAAAGGATAGTCAGCTGAGGAATATCGAATGGATGAGAAGTATTTAAGGAAATGTTCAACATCCTTAGTCATCAGGGAAATGCAAATCAAAACAACCCTGAAATTCCACCTCACACCAGTCAGAATGGCTAAGGTCAAAAACTCAGGTGACAGCAGATGCTGGTGAGGATGTGGAGAAAGAGAAACACTCCTCCATTGTTGGTGGGATTGCAAACTGGTACAACCACTCTGGAAATCAGTCTGGAGGTTCCTCAGAAAATTGGACATTGTAAAGGACTCAGCTATACCACTCCTGGACAATTACCCAAAAGATGCTCCAACATACAGCAAAGACACATGCTCCACTATGTTCATATAGCAGTCTTAAAATTACCAACATGTCCTTCGACAGAGAAATTGATACAGAAATTGTGGTACAGCTACACAATGGAGTACTATTCAGATATTAAAAACAATGATTACATGAAATTCTTAGGCAAATGGATGGAACTAGAAAAATATCATCCTGTATGAGGTAACCCAGTCACAAAAGAACACACATGCTATGCACTCACTGATAAGTGAATATTAGTCCAAAAGCTGGGAATACTCAAAAAATAATTCATAGACCATATGAAGCTCAAGGAGAAGGAAGACCAAAATGTGAATGCTCAGTCCTTTTTAGAAGGGAGAACAAAATACTCACAGGAGGAAATACAGGGACAAAGAGTGGAGCAAGGACTGAAGAAAAGGTCATCCAGAGACTGCCCCACTTGAGGATCCATCCAACCCCAACACTATTGCTGATGCTAAGAAGTGCTTTCTGACAAGGACCTGATATGGATGTTTCCTGAGAGTCTCTGCCAGAGCCTTACTGATACAGATGAGGATGCTTGCAGCTAACCATTAGACTGAGCATAGAGACCCCAATGGAAGAGTTGGATAAAGAACTGAAGGAGCTGAAAAGGTTTGCTACCTCATAGGAAGAACAATATGAACCAACCAGACCCCCTCCCCCAAAAGCTCCCATGGACTAAACCACCAACCAATGATTACACATGGATGAACCCATGAATCCAGCTATATATGTAGCACATGGCATTGTCGGGCATCAAAAAGAGAAGCCCTGTTCTAGTGAAGGCTCATTTTCCCAGTGTAGGGGAATGCCAGGGTGGGAGTGGGAGCATCTTCATATAAGCAAGGGGAGGAAAAGGGGAGTGGAGGAGTAAAGGAGATAACATTTGAAATGTAAATATATAAAATATCTGATTAAAATAAAAAAGGTTGCTACCATCCTCTTGTTGAAAATCTACTTATCTGTTTTGAAGTTTAAAAATGGAGCACTCAGAATATAGTTATAATTTGCATGTTGAGTGTTTAAAATAAAAAACATCCCTAAAATTATTTTGCACTAGCCCATAAGCTTATAGCCAAAATTGCAGCATAAAATGTCTCTTGAAAATCTTTACAGTGACATTTTGGTTAAGGGCTGTACCTTCCTAAAACTTGCTGAGAACATCCCCATAGTTGTAGATCCATAAATGAAGAGGCAAGGAGAAAGCCAATTACATCAATTTTCACCATGCTTTGAAAAGCTTATAAAGCAATCCCCAGTGCAACCAAAGGAATGCAACTTTGAGTTGGTCAAGGTCTTCAGACACAGGAAATCAGGTGGCCTGAGTCAGAAGGGTGAGAACCGAGGGAGCCTGCTGAGGGGTGGAGCAGGAAGATGGTTATGAACAAATGGATCTCCAAGTTGGAGGAATTCTACATCCTTGTGAAAAGAAACAAGTCACCTGTAAAATAAGTCATCAAGGAGGACAAAGTAATGAAAGCCCTAACAGGAAATTCTGCCATCACTGAAGACTTCTATTTGCAGAATATCCCACAATGTTTTGAGCTCCAACCCTTGTCCTCGGATGAAAACTAAGATTGTTTTGCATATTGTGAAGGAGTACTTTAGTTCCATTTGCAGATACCCTTAAACACACATCCCTTCATATACTCTTCTAAGATCTTATCACATACTGATTTATTACCATTAGACACTGAATGACTTTCACTTTATCCAAACATGGTTTAACTCAACATCAATAAGTCAATGTTACAAAAGAAACTGGCCCTTTGACTCCCATATACAATCGTCACCAACAGCATCACTAGAAGGTGTCTAATCTCCAAAAGTCTGAAAGAGTACAGGGGTGCAAACCGGTAAAGGTCATAGCGGGAAATGCTTCTGCACCAAGCACCAAACCTCACTCTTCCGTAGTCCTTTAATGTTCAATCACATGTACTAGCTTGGACCCAGCCTCCCTACTTCAACGCTCTATGGAACTCCTCAAAACCACCAAAAGATCTTGGCATCACTTCACCAGCAACAGCCTCTGAAGCTTTCCAACCACCCAAACAAATGTAGGGCAGGTTCTAATTTCCTTTTCCAAGTTTTCTAAGGTGAATGGCTTGAACATTCTCAAGCTTCAGCAGCCTTCAGCCTTTTTTTTTTCAGCCCACTTGGGCTGGCAGAGGCCTAGAGTGATCTGCTTTGAATAGTACCTGGCCTAGAGATCAGGGTGCTCAGCCTCTCAGCCACTCTCTTGGGGGAACTGAGGCTCCCTGTGCAGAACAGTGGCCTGGCTTAGAGTGGGTCATTCTGGGGCACTGGGTGCGAACGTAGCAACTCACCCATGCCAGCGGCTCCGGAACTCCCGCGTCGCACTCAACTGTATGGCTTGAGCCGCATCGCAGCTGCAAATTCCCACCCGCCCTGACAGCGGTGTCCAGCAGTGCACCGTCCGGGGACCAGCCAGGAAGTTTGCAGGCAGCCTGGATGTTGGGTGGGGCTCCAACGAGAGGTGGCACGGGGATTTTGTTGTTTTGTTCGTTTGTTTTCCCGGATCTCTAGCAAAGATTTTGGGGGACCATATGCCGGGGAGAATATTAGCTTCGCTCAATGGCGACAGGGCTGGGGCCTGACTCTCACAGAGAGATCGATTTACTAAACAAACTGAATCGTGGGTGGGGATGTTAAACAGTAACTAGCGAGTCTCAATGAAAACTGAAAGCAGCGAGGCAGCCTCCGCCCGTGCGCATTCGTTTCCTGGTTCCCCAGCCTTGGGGCTCACCGGCCAGCTACTCCTATAGCCTTCAGGCTTGGACCGAAGTGGCTGTCTAGGCTTTCGCAGCCATCCCTCAGTGACTGCCACACGCCTCATTCTGACTTCCAGCAGGGCGTGGACCCCCGTGGTTTGACGCCTCCAGCTCCAGCTAGTCGCTCCCCACCTCCCTGCCTGGGGAACCCTGCCAGGTTGAGCTACGCTGCACGTCCAAAACCACGGATCTTCCCCTCTCCTTGGAACCAATCTGGTCAGGGCTGCATTTATTCAGGCTAAAAAACGCTTTAGAACAAGTGTCAGGGAGACGCCTGTGATCCTATGATGACAATCTAAGTCATTGCCCGGGAGGTTCAGAAAAAGGGCGGAAGGTATTCTTCAAGGGGACTAAATGGGTTCCTGAGGGCAGGATTGCAGCCGCACCGCTAGGAGACCCGACGACCACATTTTTAATTTTTTTTTTAAAGATTTATTTTATTTATATGAGTTCACTGTAGCTGTCTTCAGATACACCAGAAGAGGGCATCAGATATTGTGAGCCACCATGTAGTTTCTGGGAATTGAACTCCGGACCTCTGGAAGAGTGACAACCATTTTATTTTTTAAATTGCACTTTGGGCCTGTGAGCCCACAGCCTCCTGGATGCCCTGTTCTGCAAGAGTTCTGGGCAGGGAAGGGAAGGGAGAAGGCATTTATTTCTCTTGCAGATACTCCTGTGGTTTTTAGTCAATAATCTTTTTACATATGTATCAGATGGGAAAACTTTCCTCTCTTGCTCCCATACCTTTGGCACCTTTCAGAACCTTCTTCCTTATGAAATGATATCTGACATACCCGTGCTACAGCTGGTCATCTTGACCACAAGATTGTGACAGGAAAAGACAAATCTGTGATTTTCTTTTTCAATCTCATCTGTTTTACAGCCTGGTTGCAGGAATGATAGGCTTCAGGTGCAACAAGTATTTAAGCTCATGAGATAAACAGTTACCTAATCCACAGGGTTTTCTTTTCTGAACAGGGATTGGCTGTTAATTTGATATTGTAATAATGCCAGAGAGATCAAAGAACTAGGTGTGTCTGTGTGTGTGTGTGTGTGTGTGTGTGTGTGTTACCTTTTTCTTTTCAGATAGGATTTCTAAACTTTCTCAGTTTTCTCCTTTTGAATATCTTGTTGAAAGGGTCTTTTTAAAAACAAGAAGTTACCTGTCTTAGAAATAATAACAAAGGAAATATATCACATATGGTTTTCCTTAAATGGAGTTTCCAGAGCAAAACTCATTCTTTGGGTGCTCACTGCCCATGAGATCTGGCAAACAATGTGAGGAAAGTGGCTTCCATCCAGGTCATCTCGAAATACCAGCCAGAGTCAGGTTCAGCAGCAGCATTAGAATTAACGGGTTACATTGATTATGCAAATCTCCCACAGGTGTGTTGTTTACAGTCTCTTGGTGGACATCGTCTAAAAACATTTTTTTTCAGACCTTCAGATCTCCTGAGTGAAAATTGTTTAATACGAAATTGTAAATGCATAACTAGCATAAATTAGCATAACTCTCTGAAAGGTTGAGCTTTTCCTTTTCCCTTCACAAAAGCTGAGACTTCACCCTATTGCTTCCAGCAAGGAAATTTTGTTGGACTTGAAAGGACTCTTTATTTCACTGTGGATCCACGATATTAGAAGGTTTGGTTTTGAATGATCAATGCCTTCTGGCTGTGTGGTAGAATCTCTCTCTGATCCACCGAGAAATGCACTTGGGATCTGTTCAAAAGGTATGTTGACAATGTATAGAACCTTGGCCAGAGAACGGAATCAACAGCCTTTCTACTAATGAAAATAGACACAGCTAAGACCAGCACTCAGGAGGTAAAATGTGTGAAGTGTTAAACACCACAGAGAAGAATTATTGGATTTCTTTCAGTGGAAAACCCACTGAACAAGGACAACTTTTTGGGTAAGAACGTTAAGGTAGTGGCTTTAGAGAAATGTCTGAATGCTAGCTATTACCAGGTAAAAAGAAGGTGAAGAGGTCACCCTAGTGCTGGAGCTTGGCAGTTTTACCAGGTAAAGCCAAAAGAGAGAGCCACAGACCATAAGTTCAGAAAGAGTTACTGAACCTACTTTATTACAACCATCCATGGCCTGGGTTTCAGTTGCTGAAGATGAAAAGTATCCGTTATGCAGAGCTGTTCCCTTATGCCCTGCTGAGATGGAATGTGGACCCACAAAGAGCAGGGAGAGATCATCCAGAGACTGTTTCAGGAAAAAGATTCTGGGAAGATACATGATGTTTTATTTTGCTACTTGCTGGCAGGAGAAAAATTATACATGCATATATATGTCCCATCTGCCCTCGTCTTAAATTTTTTTTTGGTTCTTTTTTTTCGGAGCTGAGGACCGAACCCAAAATTTATTCTTCATTTTTTTAAACAGTCCAGACTTTATCCCCCTCCCGGTCCACCCGACTGTTCTACATCCCACACTGCCTCTGCCCTATCTCCAAGAGGGTGCTCCCACCCCCATCTCTATCTCACAAGAACTCCCCACTCCCTGGGGCCCCAAATCTCTGGAGGGTTAGCTCCATCTTCCCTGACAGAGTCCAGACCCAGCAGTCCTCTGCACGCTCAAATGTGGCTTCAATAACCTTGTCATTTCACTTTCTTAGCAAAGATCTCATTCAGCCTGAACCTTTTTTTCCTTTATCCCACTCTAATTCCGAATGCCCCACTGATTGTCTTGAAAGTCCATTTTCCCAAGAACAGTCACGATACAGCTATTTATAAAACAGTATCCTTGCCAGGGAAGCCAGCTGACTTGCTGGTGGTGCAGAGTGAGGTGTTGTCTCCTTGTGAGCACCAATAGCAGAAACACAAGGCCCGCTCGGTCCCCCAGACCCAAGCTTCCATGGCTTGCTGCTGGAGGCAAATCCAGACCAACCTGTGGCCACGAATTTAAAAACGTCAAATCACTTGATGGTATCACAGAAGTCCGATCCTGGCCAGGGCCAGTTGATACTACTTCTACCTTTGCTGTCCATATCAAAAACCGTGATCCTCGGAGTGCTTTCTCTGGTACCCAGGCCTCAGTTGGCTGCTGGGGCAGTGAACAGGAATAACAGCCCAAGGTAGCTCACGTTCACCTACAAGAGGAGGACATTCAAAGAAAAAGTATGAAGCTCAAAAATACACACACACACACACACACCCCAACCCCCCCCCACACACACACACTACTACACCCTCTAAATCTGGGCAAAGCCTAGTAACATTTTAAAAGATACTTGCGTGTAAAAGACCTGTGCTGAAATAAGTCCTGAGCTCTGCTAGGTTTGAAAGGACACGCCACCGAGGAAGCTGTGTTAGACCCTGGGTAAAGCACTGGATAAAACTGCTTCTGCTCATATGTCTAAAACTCCCTGGAGACCCTGGTATGTTTTATGCATTGGTAGGAAAGGACAAGACTCATTTCACTGGGCTTGGGGGACAGGGTATGGGGCTGGGGCGCAGAAGAGAAGGTCAGGGCTGCAGGGTGAAAATGACAATAAATGCAGCAACAGCATGGTCTGAATTGCAGGCCCCATACACTATGCTTTCTCAGGTGATCAGGGTAACTCTTAGGGGGACCCACAATACTGTAGTTCCCTAGTGCAGCCTAAGGGTAGCCTACAGCCTGCCAGTATGGGGCCAGTTCATTTTTGCTGACTATGGACAGTGACCTATAGAGTTTGGTCCCTGAATCCGAGGCAGTAGCAACCATATTTTTCATCTCAGGTACCCTGACCTGCTCTTTGTCTATTCGAGCTTTTTACACCTGATCACAGTCTTTCCACAATTTCAACGTTAAAGTGCTACAAGACACAAAAGAAAGGAAAGTGGATGAAAAGAGGAGAGAGGCAAAGCAGGGAAAGGGAATTAGTACAGCAAGCAGGTTGAATCTCAGCATACTAACTCGTTAGGTCTCTCTCATCGTCCATCCCAAAATAAAAAGGAATCAGACATTTTCCACCTTTTGAGACTTAAAAACATTTAAACTACAGACATCACATTATGGACCAACTGGCCATCCAACTTGGCTCCACTCTGACCCAGATTAAAATGATTTTATCTTTGACACTCAAGCCAGAGCTCAGGAGGACCAGTTTATATGAGAAAGAACACGAGACTGCTTCCAAAGCACTCCTACCTGTTCATAAAAATGCAAAGACCAGGTTTCAAATTGAGCATCTAAATTGAAAACACTCTATGTTATGCATCTGACAGAGACACTGTGAAAATCGAACACTTAATAATTCTCAGTGTCAGCACATGGTTATTGTGCCAAAAAAGCAAATTACTAGGATGGACCCTTCCCCCTCCTCTTTGTAAATTTCCTGTTGAAGTATTGATTGCCAAGGTCTCTGCAAGATTTGCAAACTTTTACAGTCATTTATGGTGCATGCAATAAAAGAGGTGATATGAATGCACTAGTTCAAGGTGTAATGCAAAGATGTATTTGGTGCCCTTGGCAACTATCTTTGAGACCTGTTTGTCTTTGCAGAACACACCCTTCTCTGCAATGAGCCCCTCTATAATAGAAGATTGGCCTTTTACATTTTCATAGCCTTGGCCCCTTATTGGAAAGGCATACACCTTGCAAAATAGAAAACTCAGTTCCTCTGCCTTCGACTGTGAGAAAATTAAAGCACCAAGATCACACTAAGGCAACACACTATTTTGCACTGTATATGAGAAAAAAATAAAAAGGAAGGAGGGAAGGAAGGAATGAATGAACCAACGAACGAAGGAAGTAAAAAAATGAGGGAGGGATGTGAAGGGAGGGAAACACCTTTAATATTTCCCAGGAGAACAAGTGGCTAAGGGTTTGTTGATGGATTATAGTTTCTCTGTTTTCCTAAAGGAGCTGAACACTCAAGGCTGTTCCTCTTTTGCAGTATAATTGAACATAGAACTTAAATGCCTTATTTAAAAACTTATACACTTTTACCAATTTTAATGGTCTTTCTTTACTTTTTCTTTAAAAGAAAAATAAACAATTGCATGTAAGAGGAGGGGATAGATCTGAGGAAGAGGAAGAGAATTTCTTCAAAAATATTCCTACTTTCATCCTAGTGGATTTTCTCATCTAGAATTGTAAATGTGAATATGATTCCGTAAGATATTCCAAGTTCCATACCTGCCATCTAGTGGATATGTGAGAAACTGCATGTGGCTGCTTTTTTTTTTTTTTTTTTTTTTTTTTTTTTTTTTTTAACAAATCAAGTCTAAGAAATGGTGGTGGTGGTGGTGGTGGTGGTGGTGGTGGTGGTGGTGGTGGTGGTGGTGGTGGTTGTGGTGGTGGTGGTTGTGGTGGTGGTGGTGATGGTGGTGGTGGTGGTGGTGGTGATAATGATGATAATGAAGTACAAAGCTAAAACAAAGGAAATAGGTGAGGATGTGAGGGGTCTCTACAGTGTAATTATTATTTTCCTCCAGCTCCTTTCTTTAGAAACCATTAATGTTCCATCACTCAAATAACTCATTTACTATTACACTTCTTTTTATTCCATATATGTCCATTATGTAGATTGTGTTCTATGTAGCTTCTTTTGGATTAAATTAATTTTACTCCTATTGATATGGAACTTTTAAAAGAAAACTGAGTGATTCTTTCTGTTTGAATTTATAAATTAAGCACACCAAACCATCACCACCACTACCCATATTTTGAGACAGAATTGGTTACATTTCATTTATGAACTTTTTTTTCTTTTTGCTGTTGTTTTTTGGACTAGGTCTTCATA